>NW_026555339.1:11361203-11517035 GCF_029017545.1 Prosopis cineraria
TTTTTTATATTACAATGAAATTAGAGAACAAAAAAGTTATAACTGAGAATGGGAAAGATTCTCTTCCAACATATGAAATTAGCACTTCTCTTTATCAATATGTTGTTTGTTTACACACGCATAGTTTGATATATTAATTTTTTATAGATTAAATTATTAATTATCTTTTAATTGTAACAATTTACACCTTAAAAATTGATCTTGAGTAAATCATTTAAACATTTTTAATTTTGTCAAAATCAATTAAAAAAATAATATTCAAATAAATCAAATTATAATATTATCAATTATAATCAAAATCAATCATATTAATCAATTTTTTAATGAATTATATTCAAATGAAATCTAAACGTACCGGTAACTATAATGACCATAAATAAACATGAGGAAAAAGCAAAGTCCCAAAGAGATATAAGGCAAGTGTCTTATAAAAAAATTATAGTAAATAAATTAAAGTTCAAGTATAGTACTCCCTCTGTTTAAAATATAAAGTATTTTTACTTAAATTTTACCCCAATAAAGTAATTATCTATTTCAAATTAACCCTATCTTTTTATATTGCCCCTGTTAAACACTCTATAATAAATATAAGGTCATTATTAATAAGGGCAATTTTTGAAAAAAAATAATAATTACACCTCAAAAGATTTAAAAATGCCTTACATTTTTGAACATCTAACTCCTAAAAAATATCTTATATTTTTAACAGAGTGAGTATACAAATAAAGATACATTTTTACAAAATTTGGTGTTAATTATAAGTGATGGTGAAAGATCAATAATTTTTAAATTAATATGATTTGAATATTTTAAAGAACCATGTTTTAAGTCACCTAAGTGAGAACAGGTGATAAAAATGGGAACGGATATGATTAGATTAGAGTTCCAATTTTCTTGATATAATAAAAAACATTTTCCTATATATATATATGTGTGTGTGTAATGCATACATAGTCTATTGCATTTTTATCATTTGATTATATTTATTAATAATTGTAAATTTTTACGAGTTTACATTGAAGTTTACAATATTTAGGCTCAAAAAAATAGTTTATGATAGGAATTTATTTTATAATTACAAATTATTCAAAACTATGAGTTTGATAACCTTAATTTGCTTTATTTGTGTAGCTCACTCATTTAATTTGACCCAAAAAAAAAAAAAGCTCACCCATTTAAAAAAATACATTGTAAAAGAGACAGGGTACGTTGTGCAAATAGGCACACATTCCTTTCCCTTCTTGTGTTTGGTGATTATCTTCATCGCCTTTGTCTTGTTGCATATTTCCAAGAACTTATCTTTTTTTTTTCTTTTTTTGAAAACATAATTATTGATCCATGTAATTTTAGTATATTTTTTTATAGTTTCTTTTGGCTTCAGGATCCTTTAGTTTATGCCATCTGCACAATGTTATTATTTATTCAATCATAATTCTACCTTAATACAGATTAATGGCATTAGTCAAATTTCAGCGTATTTAACACCATTATTATCATTTTATGATCTTTCTGAGCATATTAAAAAACAAAAAGACTAATATGGAGATAGGATAATTAGAAATAAACTCCTTCATTTCTCTTTATAAGTCATTAATACCAAATTTATCAATACCAATATAAGAAAAAAAGTAAAAAGAATAAATTTTATAAAATTTTAATATGCCGCCATATAACAAATCTAAAAAGTAATGTTATGTTATTTTTTTTTTCTCATTAAAGGTAATTTAAAAATACTTTTTAAATATTACTTAAAAAATAATATTATAATTTATAAATGAGACTAAATAAATTTTTTAAATATACCTTATAAATAAAATTGAAAGCAATATTTAGTAATTAAAAAATAAAAAATCAATATCAAAATGCGTTAAAAATTACAACAACCAATAGTCATGGTTTTGTTTCTTGTGTTACGCTTCTCTTTTTCTATGACTATGACTGACAGAAGTGGCCTGTCCTGCCGAACTCGATTGATCTGAGCCCACACCGCTTACGCTGAAACTACAGGATTTTGCTTCTTCCCTTCTTTGTCTCTTTCATTCGTTCCTTTTGCGTGCGTGGCTTCTTGTCGCGTGCAAAGATTTTCGCAACCTTCCAAGTTAAACAGGTTGGTTTTATCCTTGATTCAATACCGTTTTTTAAAAAAATTATCTTTATTTAAATTATATCAAGAAAATTTAAGAATTTTATTATGAGAAATTAAAACAATTACATTTGATCATGTGTCAAGAAAGCAAATAAATATATCAATTTTTTTACTTACCAAACATTCAATGATAATTTGAGTTAATGATCTTTCATGAATCATTTATCGGAGTAAAAATGTCTTGTATTCTAATATGACTATATAGTTTTTTTTACTTCTTATACAGGTTTCTCGTGAACATGTATTCAAAATAAAAGTTAAATAAGTTGGCCAAAATTACAAGTGATCAGTTGAGCTTGGCTCTTAAGCTTCTTATACTTTTAATTATTTTATACAATTTTAGCGAGAGGCAATGATAAAAAAGTTTACTAAAATCTCTTTATTTTATGTGGTTGTTGGTATGTCTAATTAGTATATGGAAATTTAAATATGTTGTATAACTTTTATATTTTATTTAATTTTTATTATATGCTTTAATTTTTTAAATATACCTGTATAATTAGGTCAAATTTAAATATTAGTAAGTCCAATAAGAAATATATAACTCTCCTGCATTTAGAGATATTCATACTTGATACCTCATTCTTAAACAACTATAGCCCATTCCACTAAGATTAACACATGTTGATTGTATGACTTACATTTTGTTAGTGTTGTTGGTTGTAATAAATTTTATATGTTATATAAATATTAATTTGATTATTATCATTCTAAGTTACGAAATGTTAATATTTTAAAAATTACAAAAAAATGTTATTAATGCTTTTGAAAATTATAAATAATCATATGATATTACAAATATTTTTTATCTTTGAATAGTAAGAGATTCAAAAATCAAAATACTCTAATACAATCAAAAGATTAAATTGCAATTTTAGATCATACAATTCAATAATTAGATGTAGGTTCTTATGTAATGTGTATATATGTCAGAAATTTTTTCTATTTTCACAATTTGTGAACAATATTTTGTCAATAGTGGTGCTTCTTGGATATTTTATATTTTATAATAATTTAATTTTAAAATTTATAAAATTAGTTTAGAATTACGGAGAAAATTTTTAGTATAATTTTGTTAATTATTATTAATTTAAATATAAAAATATAAGCACTCTTTTTTATTCACCAAAGAGATAGATATAGGCACTTAAATGCTACTCTCCCAGTTTCAAAAAATAAAAATAAAAATAAAAAGGTCATAATGTGCCGGTGTTTTGGAGCTATCACCAATAAAACTATCAATTAAGGTTAGCCTAACTTTAAAGGGCCGGTCCTTGAAGAGTCAGGATCTAAATGAGCTGGCTCTAATAAGCTCGATTATACTTCAAGCTTCATTTTACAAGGCTCGATTTAGCCCTCAAGGTTGAAAAGCTGACCCTCAGGGTGTCAACCCCCTTTTTGTTTTTTTTTTTAATTTAAAATTCTAAAAATATATTTATAATTCTAAAAAAGTTATTTCACATAAAAGTAAGTTTAAGAAAACAAATTTAAATCAATGCATACCACAATAAATGTAAAAAAACTTAAACTTCTAAGCCTAATATTAAATAGTAATATCAAAATTAATACTAATAAAAATTAGACTCGCCTAACACTATGAGCTAAAGCTTAATAAACGAATGAAGGAAGGACGAATGAGTCTAATATGTTCATTTATTTTAGTTATATATTTAATCTTTTTTTTCTAGATTACAATTTTAAAAAAATAAAATGGATTAAAAAGGTTAGCCTAACAGTAAAAGGCCGACTCTTTTATTTTTGGGCTTAAAAGGGCTGGCTCTTTCATTTTTGAGCTTAAAAGAGCCAACCCTTTTAAACTTGAATTATCATTTTTAGTTCCAAAGTAGCGGCCCAGTCTTAATTATATTCAGGTTTAAAAAGATTGGTTCAATAGGCTCGACCATAGCTTATAAGAGTATCCGATGGTCAATTCCAATCCAATTATTTCAGCAAGAATATATTAGAATGCATAATATAAGTAAGTTGTGCATGGCGTAATCATTAGCGAAAGTTCGTCTAGGGAGATGAATATATTAATAATCTATGTGATACTAGCAACTTATCGTTGAAATTGAAAGCTTGCCTAAACACCAACCATTGAAATCGAGAGGTAATCTTTGTCCTATGGTTGATTCGAGATTGTCTCTGTTCTATGAAGGACTCTAACCTAACTAGTCTCTACCAGTTTATAAGGATGATAGATTAAGGATATGACACTCTATAGTTGTTAGTATTGAGAGAAATTACGTTTATAAGTGAGTGAGTTAACCCTGGTCTGGTAACTCCTCACAAGTAAAAGCTGGATTAGTCCATGATGGACGTAGCCACTTAATAGCCACCCAATTTCATGTCGAAGGTAACAGGAAGGTATAAGGCTGGCATTTGATCATGCATCTAGCTCTAACCATATGGTTATTATTATTGTGGTCCATCGACGTAAGTTAAGGGTGTATGGTTGGTATTATTGTAATCCCATGATGTGCATTATTGTAAATATGATGATGATGTATTTTATGCCCAGTCACATATTTGTTATTGTTGTGAATCGTAGCTATATGTATCACACGTGTCTTATTTGTGTGTTGTTTGCCAATTGCATTTGTTTTTTTAATTGATATGCATGCAACTGTATATATTAAGTGAAACTTAGTTATTGAGTAATTGTACTCACCCCTCAATTCTCAAATATTTTTAAGGATTAACTCATTAGATCAAGATCGGGGAAAGCATACTAAGGCTTAGGATATTAGGTGTAATCCTATTTGCATGCCTCTTTACTTATGTTTATATATATATATATATATTTATTTATTTATTTATGTTGTTGAATTGTCAACTAGGACTCATTCATCAATTTTGTGCTACTTGCATTATTATATATAACTTATATACATTGTGCTCTAGGTTAGTGAGCTTTGATTGTAAAACCTTTTATAGGGCCAAAATATTCGTACAAGTAAGAAAATGTGTATTTTGATTAGTTTGAAATGAAAATAAACAATTTGTGTAAGAAATTTCTTCCCCTTGTGTTCTATAAAATATAAGGTTGAGTGGTAAATTTATGATATATATGTATACATATGTTTGTTGTAACATCCCAATTTAAATTTTAATAGTTAATTTGGATTAATAAAAATTTTAAAAAATATTTAGAGGTAAATAAATTAGTAGGAAATGATCATTAAATCTAACTTAGGATATAATTCTAAATTAAAATTTTTTAAAAAAATTAATTAAAAAAATTATTATTAATTAATTAATTAAAAAATATTATTAAATTATTATTATAAAAAAAAGGTATGCAAAAAAAAAAAGGAAGAAGAAGAAGAACAAAATTGCTTTCGGCCGCCCACAACAATCATTGTATATAATAATAATATAAAAAAAGGGGAGAGAGAGAAAAGAAGAAATAATAAAAAAAAAGATGTGGGACCTACTGAATTTTTATAAAAACCCACCTGTTCCTTCATTTTTTTTTCATTCATTCCTTTGTACGTGCTGAGGTAGAGAGAACGCGAGTCGCTGGTGCGAAATATCTAAATTTTTAAGGTAAGAGTTTTTAATAGGATATTTAGGGTGTGATTTTAAGCTTTTCAAGACTAAGTAAGTGTTCTAAAAATTTTTCTTAGTCATCCTTCTTCTTTGGTTTTTGAGTTTGTAGTGGTAGAAAATTTAAGATCTGGAAGAGGGATGAATTTATGTTGAATAAATATGATTTTTGAGGTTGTCAGTAGTATAATAAATGTTTTAGAGTATAAATTTGTTGATGATCTTTGAATTTATAGCTTATGGATCAAATTCTAAACTAGATCTGAAAATATATGTTGATTTATTGAGGTTTAGATGATTATTTGGGATGAGAAATGAATTATTATGGCTATAGGATTATGATTCTAAGCTAGAGACTCAATTTTTAATTTTGGGTATTTTAGGTGCGAATTTATAAAATAAAAAGAAAATTTTGATAATAGAAATTAGTTTAAAATTTGATTTTTAGATTATTAATGTTTATTGATAATTAAAAGAGGAGTTAAAAATTTTACTTAATAGTATTAACTATAGATTTGTATTAAGATTGAGATTAGAAATTATATTATATTTTTAATTCTATTATTATAATTATTTTATTAATTTCAAAAATTGAAACTAATATTTATAAATAATATGTTATTTGTAGATTGTATTACTGGTAAAGATTGTGGTAAGAGAGAAATTTTAAGGAATAATTTATTGAAAAAGCGACAAGGTAACCATGCTTTTAATTTGTGATTAGTGTTACTTCATGTTAATTGGGTGATTATTGAGAAATTTATAAATTTTGTAATATTATATAATTGTGCAATATTATTATGAATTTATTTGATTATTGTGGGAGGTGTTGGGAGACTTGCTATTGTTATTGTATTTATGTGCCACGTGGTACGCCCCTATTGGAGCTCAATAGGTGGTTTGTAAGGGCTCGGGCTAATCTACCTTTGGCCGGGTAATTTAACACCGAGTGAGGGCTACGGGTCGAGGTTAATGGAGGGATATAAGGATGGTTGTTTGTGTGTATTGTAATATTCTTATATTTATTAGAATTATATTATTTTTAATTCTCACTTAGTAAGCACACACTTAACTGTTTGTATACACTATCATAAATTGGCTTTGGTTACTGGGACTTTTGAGTCTCATTATGTGGTTAACAATTTTCAGAAGAAGAGCCACGAGTGACACGTGGAGGAGTCCCAGAGGCTTAGTAGTATAAATCCACTGTCTCTTTTGGGTATTTAATTTATGATTTATAATGTGTTATATTGCCAATATTAGGGCTTTTTGTTTATTGTCAATTATATGAATATATAAATGTAATCATGCCTTTCAAACTATTTCTATTTTTAGTACAATTTGGATGACTGTAATTTTAATATTTGGTTTACTTTGGATTGGTTAAAATGGCATGATTATAAGGCCAAATAACTGGCTTGTGTTGAAAATTGACTAAATTGCTTATTTTACTTGTTGGGAGTATAAGGATGGACAAATGTGATTTAGCCTAATGGCATGTGAGAGGTAAAAATTTATCTGAAATGTTATAGTGTGTAAGTTGAAGTCAATTATAAAATATTTTATATTAAAATTATTGATATAAGAATGTGTTGGGTGGCTGTAACCTAACTATGGTTGAGTTAAATTATTTTTTAAAAAAATTTGGTGTGTTACATTTGTGGTGTGTTGCATGAGTCCTATACAGTCTATTGAGTGTAGTCAATTAGTTGGTGTAAACTTTTGGCACTTGCGTGTGAGTTTGGACACCATTGCTGTGAGTTTTTATGAAAATGGGTTTAGTTCTCTAACTCTTTGTAAAAAATGAATTTGAGTATGAAACTTATGCCATTAGCTAGAGTTAGAAAAAAGCTCTCTGTGGATATCAAAATCACCTCAATCAGACATTGGATGGAGATTTAAGACGCATCAAAAGTTCACTCCTAATGTTATCATGTGACAGTAAAAGTTTGCTATCAAATATCGTGTAATGTGCCATGGCGTATAGCACAAAGGCTAATGAGCCTCAATGCATTAATACTTAACCGCAACGCACGTGTCATTTTCTGTGGAATTCACAGTATAGTGATTTTAATCAATGGCCTAGATTCTTTAGTTGAATCCCAAGCCTTCGCATTGTTTTGAAACCTTGATTTGAAGATAATGAAAGTGTATGGGAGATATTTGAATGTTGAATTCTTAGATTCCCATTGTAAATAATTTAACGTTGTTTCCTTCATTTGAAATTTTGAAAAACGTGCTTCTCCCATTTATGAGTTGTGAAAACTTCATAATTCTTACTAGGTTTAAACCTATAATTACCTCAATTTTAGTGTTAATAGGGATTATATTGGGAGAGCTTACATGTTCTACTTGAATTTTTCAGTCAATGTTGTAATAAACAAGTGCAATAAGAAAATTAACAACTATCCTAAAGTAATTAACCACACACACTAAGGTGACGAATGTAATGTCCGCCTTAACATTATCAGAACAATACTCTTACACACTATCGTGATAATCAAAATTAGATAAATCCCAACCATAAGTTATCATAACCCAAGAGTTTAAAAGGTAATTAGTTAAGATAATGGGATCCCAAGAAAACCCTTTTTAAAATATTGTTTGAGCTCAAACTTTTAAAATTAATTACATATGGTAACAGAAGCATGAAAATCATAAGCATCTAAAATGAGATAATAACATCTAAATTTTTTTTTAGAAATTGGCCTGTCCATCTCAGCGTAGCCCACACCCGCTGCAGCAGATGACACAGGGGAATGAATCTCGTAGAAGGCATTTGCCTTATGACTGCAAAATGCTGTCATAATAGCACTCTCAACTTTTAAAGCTCGCCATTTGTCATCCAAAGTTCAATTTGAACGGTTCAATTGTCCATAAAAAGCTCTTCGAGCCCTTTAGCTAATGGCATCAATCTCAAACTCAAATAATTATTCATTAAAAAGATGGATATCTGAAATCAAAATAGTTTATTTTCACCTTAAAACACTTTCAAAGGTATCCAAAACACACCACAAAATGCCATTAATTACAGAATCACTTTGACCACCTTAAATGGACCATACACAATATAACAAGTCAATCATATCACACAATTAAGCATTTATAATGACCACCAAACTCTCAATTCACAACAACACAAAGGGATGGATAAAACTTAACGCACATATCAATTCACCCTTTCCTCTTGTTTTGATTTTCAGTATGGTTTGTGATTTGATAAGTAGATTTTGCACGTGCGCTGCGGCGCATGGCATAAAGAGTTCCACCACAATTTAAACTTTCCTCCATACCATGACCCGTTCAAACATCAATTTAGCCTTTTTCTAAGATTGTCCAAGAATTCAAAAACTATATTACTCTCCTAAAAATGTCATTAATCAATAATTTATCTAAATTAACTAAAATACCCTTAGAAAAACTGAAAATTTCTAATTTGAAAACTTAAGATGTTACAACGAACAAATCATTCAAACATGAAATCCTACCAGTATGATCATATTTTACTAGTATGTTTTACTTGAAATTCTTTCAAACACATACCAATATCTCATATATATATCGGTATATCAGAGATATACTAGTATGACATGTATGTTTTCTTTATCTAGTTTTTTGCACTTCACCTATAGTTCTTCTTTTGTCAAATGATTCTTGTGTACGAACTCCAACAATGAAGATATCGTTGATCTTCAGATGTTTTAGTTCAAAGCCCTAGAGAGATTCAAATCTTTATTTATATTTTGTCTATTTTAATATTTGTAATTATGATGAATAATCCTCCCTTGTAATTAGTTATATAAGTTCAAGTCTTAGAGAGATGTGTCTTCATTGATGGAGGTCTCGCTGATCTTCGAACGCCATCTCTGTTGACGGAGGTGTTTGTAATCTTCAACTTTACTAAGTGCATTGTCTATTTTCTTGATCTATGTTTGTCTTTTTGCTTTCAATGATAGACAATATTATCATTTGGCTGTAAAATTTAATATTAAATTAGTGCCCTGTCTTATGGTAATATATCAATATTTTTGAGATCTTTATTTAATATGTATTCTTGAAGGTTTTCAGTGAAAATTTCCTGAAAGTCAAATGATTGATTCCTGATCCACGTGTCCAAGTCTGGTTAGTGCAATCACCGCATGGAAGAGAGAGAAAGGGTAACAAAAAAATAAATGTCATTTAAATATTTAATAACCCCACCGACGGCAAATTCTCAATGCCGGAAGCCAGAAAATCTGGCTTCAAAGGCAACGGCACGTTTGGTCCATAAGTCTATTGGAAAAATTTCCTACCCAAATTCCAAACGTATATAGAATATGTCCCTGTGCGACAGAAACATGTCAGCATTACTGTTTTTTTTAAAAAAAAAATTGTTACTGTTGTTTTTAGTGTAGAACAAACAGTAACAAATGATTATATTTTATAAAAGAAAAGATTCTTTTTTTATCCAAATAGCTTTTAACATCCCAACCCATCGGTCAGAATGTTATCCAAATATAACCTTCAACTTTCGTTCACAGCCCCTCCCCAACGTCGAAGCTCTCCCCCTCCTTCTAGCTTCTGATACCCCTCGTCGCCGTCGCCTTCTCCGGCTAGACATCTCCGATCGGGTTTCGTTCATGGAATCCTCATCCTAATCACCGAACCATTGCTGGAGCTCTCACTATTTTGTTCTGCTACTGCTATTATCACAACCGGAGATTCCCTGCATCAAGAACTCCTTGGAAACATCGGAATCGCCGTCGTCGGAGAAGGTTAGATACTTCATACTCAGGCCCCTCTAACGGAGTTGATTTTGTGTCTGAATGAATTTTTCGTCAGCTTCTTTTCTTGCTAGATCTGTCGGTGCTTTCTTGGCATAGTTCTAATCCTTTTAAACGAAATTATTTGATTTGAATTCCGTGCTGCAAGCCTGCAAGTCGTGGTCAGTGTTTAATCCCCTGAATTCGATATTGACATTTCAAAAAGTGTTCAGTGTCCTATGTTTCATGGAAAGCACAAAGCAAAGGACATAATCGGGACCATGGTTCTGTTCTTGTGGGGTTACTGTTTAGCTCACAACGTGTTTAAAAATTGTGCTGTACACTTTTACTTGAATAATTTGTTTTGATTTAATCCATGTAAAAATTTGTTTTAACAGAATTAAAAAATTAATCATTTAATATTTATAATTTCAAGTCATTTGTAATCAAATTATTTAATTTTAACTCATCATAACTTAACATTTATAACTTTTACTTTATTATAATTTAATTATTAAGTTTTAAGTCAATGCAACTCAGTTTTATAATTTAAGTTATTTAAAATATTTGTCCCTCTATTTTTGAAAAGTAAAATTATAAAGTTAAAATTATTTTAAAATTTAGATATTAATATTTTAAATTAGTAAAAATTTTAATATTTATAATTTTATTTATCAAATATATAGATCAATATTTAAATTTATAAAATTGTAGGAACTAAGTTATAATTGAATCAAAATTATTAAGATTGAATTATAATGAGTTAGAGTTTAAAACTGAGTTATAATTGAATCAAAATTATTGAGATCAAATGATTAATATTTTCAGTTTAATTTATGTAGAATTCCAAATAAGTGAGGTACTTATAACATAATCATTCTTTTTTAAAATACCGAAAAGAAGTGATACATCAAAATTGATTCGCCTCATGTTTGGAACCAAAATCTTGAAAGGGGCTCGAGAGCAAAAAGCCCTGGATTAGAAAGATTTTTTTTTAATATATATATACAAGAAAATTTAGGTGAATTGAGTTTTGAAACTAATTAGGACAAGGGCATGCCCAGTGGTGGAGCTAGGACCTTGTGTTAGGGGATGAAATTAATTTTAAAAATAATAATTCAGAAATAATTATTTAATATTTTTTAAAAATAATCATATATTTTATAATTTTCCCCTACTTATCATCAAATGCTATTAAAAATATTCTCTTCCATCTAAGTCATTAACTTATTATATTGTTTATATATAAAAATGTATAAATACATAATCATTAACCAGAAACTTAAAGAAAATAAAATAAATAAGTATATTCTTTTCTAAAAAAAAAATCATATTTGAGTTTTGGATTTAGTGAATTCAAAACTGGACTTAAGTTAAAATATTCACAAAAGAAGGGCCTTTTAAGGGGTGCAAAATTTTGGGGCTAGACTTAAGTTGAAACATTAAAAAAGAAGGGTCTAGATTTTAAGGGTTGCAAAATTTTGAGACTAGAAAGAATAAAATAACAAACTCCATATTGCTTATTTGTAATTTCTTCCAAATTGAGGGGATGCATATACCCCTCCTCAAATATATGTGGCTCCACCACTTGGCATGCCTTTAGGCTCAAAACGCTTACGTGTTTACAAATTATCTATCAAAAATGTCCTCATATTGGTAATAGGATTTAATCACATGACTTTATAAATTATGAGCTAAATCCTTACCAAATAAACTATCTTTTCAGGGGTGGAAACATAGGGACAAGGGGAAGCCATGGCCCCTTCTAACTTTTTAATTTTTTTCTTTATAAAATGTAGGGATTCTATATTTTCGACCACTTCTAAATTAAAACATTATAGAAGCCTTAGACACTATATGAAATTCTCATTTCAATTCTGTATGTAGTCTTGTAGGAATGTATAATACAAATGTTTCAATAATTTGAAAATTTATCGTAAAATGCACTTATTTTTAACAAAATAATGCTACAGATGCTCTTAAAGCATTGGTGATTTGATGTTATTTGATTTTACTTTTATGTTATATTTGATAAAAGAAATTATGAGAATTATTACTAATAAATTTTGTCGAGCATTGTAACAAAAAATTTAAAATATATTAAATGTTTGTGTTTGATATCCATTATAAAATCACTTATCTAAAAATTTAGATATTATGATTAAGATATGTTTTTCTAGAAAAAAAATTAATTTTTCTATAATAACCAAACTATTGAATTTTATAATATGAATGGTTTTTACTGTGATTTAATTTGATTTCATTGATATAAACATTTAGGGTGAATTATTCATAATTATTATCAGAATGGGTTGGAGATGGTGCTGTGTCATGCTAGTTCTATTACTGTTTGCTCCTTTCATGGCTTCTTCACGATCAATTATCAAGAACTTACCTGGCTTTTCTGGTGACCTCCCTTTCAAGCTTGAAACTGGGTGAGTTTTTCCCCCCGTCTTTTGTGAAAGTAATATGTAATTATTTTTAGGGTGAATGATAAATTGGCTCATAAACCATAAATTATATTGTGCAGATACATAGGAGTGGGAGAAGAAGAGGATGTGCAACTATTTTACTTATTTGTGGAGTCACAAAGAAATCCCTCTAAAGATCCAATCTTACTCTGGTTTGTTGGAGGCCCTGGTTGCTCTGCCCTTTCTGCATTTCTTTTTGAAAATGGTACGTGCTTCAGTTTGTTCATTCATTTATTCATTTTTCAATATCTAAGTGAGATGGAAACCTTAGCCTCTATAGCACTTAACCCGGCCTCCTGCCAACCAGTAGATGGATATCTAAATGGGTTGGAAAATTTTATCTCAAAAGCTAGTTGTTAAGGTGGGAGAACCCACTCACTTAATTAAATATCATATAGAGTATCTCCTACTGCTAAAAGCGGAAAGCTTGGAAAATTTTATGGCCAAGCTTGAGAGTTTAAAAGATTTTCTTTATTCCGAACTTATTTGAGCCATTTGAATAAACTGAAGAAATATTGGCCAAAACCGAACTCGAATGGGTTAAGGCCGAATACCCGAATTCTTTTTTTTTTAATTATTAAAAAAATAATGTAAAAATTGAAAATATTAATTTTTTAAAATAAAAATTGAAGTTAGATAATAAAATAAAATTTAACAATTTGGGCCAATCTGAAAACATGAGGAATTAGGGCTAGGCTTTGCTGTATAGGTTTTTTTATACGGTTGGATACTTTTAAGCCTATTCCAAATTGAGTTTGACTTGAATTATTGGCTGTACTTATTACTTATTGTGGGACTTGATATCTCATACTATCAAGCCTCCATCACCTTCTTAATGCATTAATCTAAACTTATCCCTCAATCTGATTGATAAAGTTGCCCTGTCCCCCCTGTTGCTAATAAGTCATGTTAGTCCTCAAATATTTTGTGATATTTGACTCCTTTGCACTTCAAAAGTGAGGCACAGGAAGATAATTGTTAAATGGATTACAGAAGACATTATTGATTTTCATAGATTCACAAGGTGTTATTAGGATAAACTTCATCATCTGTGATTTACTCTGAACTTTGACCGGGATTTTTCCCCATTCTACAAGACTAGTTCTAGCATTTTAGGGGGGATTTTTTTTTTCCTTTGAAGAATATCCCCTCCATTAAAAAGTATAAGACATTTTTAACTAAATTACTCTCTCAATAAGTTAGTTAATTATCTTTAAATTGATACCATATCCATGCCCGCCCTTATTTAATAATATAATGTCTTACTTAAAGGTGAAGGGTTTTATGATTTATTTATTAAAGGTATTTTTGAAAAAAAAATCATTAATTATACATTAAAAAGCTAAAAATACTTTATATTTTTTTTTAATGGAGGGAGTAGAAATGTATAATTTTAATCTTATTGGATTTCAAGTTTGGATAAATAAGAACTGAGCAAAATCTTACTTTTTATTTAACAATTTGCAGGACCAGTGACATTTGACAGAGAATCCAGTGGGATTCTTCCAACACTTATATTAAACCCTTATGCTTGGACGCAGGTCATGATGTTTCTAAGTTCGAGCTTCCAAATTTGTATTGCTTTGCAAATCAATTTTATACTTCATTACCATCAATACCCTTTCTATTGCCTTTATTTTCATTTCCATGCTAAAATCATGACATTGTGTTGCTATTTTTTTTAATTCTAATACAACTTATATGGCAGAAAACTATAATCTCAACTTTTTCAGCAATTTTTGTCAGATTGGAGTGACTCTCTCTGTTATTGTTGTTGTTGAATGACTCTCCCTGTTAAGAGATATATAAGAGCCATTCTTCTGCTATGATATATCAAAATTATTAATCTTTCATTAAAAGCTTAAGTTTCTGAATTGAGATAAGAGAAAACAATCTTTTACATAGGCACTAATTAATGCTCTTGTTGATTAATTGCTTAGTAGTTCCTTCATTATTTCTATGGATAATGGAACTTTTATTCCCTTAAATTTATTTCAATTATCAATTTAGTCTCCCAAGTTTAATTTTTATCAATTTGGTCCCTTAAATTTGCTTCAATTATTGATTTGGTACTTATCATTTAAAAAATAGGTAACACTAATAAAATCTGCTAACATAAATAATGAGATATTAATGGTAGTCATGCATGTAGATTAATGAAAAAAAATGTAATTATTTAGGTAGGAAAAAACAAACCTAGAATTTAAAAACAAAATAAAACGTAGTATAAGCTACTAGATTGAGAAGAATTAAATTAATTTGAAGGTTAATTTGTTGTAATTTAACTACAAATATATGCCATGTAATCAATAGACTTTACATATTAGATTAATTTGACAATTAATTTGTATTTTAAAACTTAAAGGGCTAACATGATAATTTAAGAAAGCATAATAGACCAAATTGATAAAAATTAAACTTGAAGGATTATATAAATAACTAAGAAAAATTTAAGCATCTAAAAGTTTCATTATCTCTTATTTCTATTGCTTGCTGGTATGGTCTTTAAAACAGTAATTATTACTTATCTGGCATTTAATTGCTAGGTACTCAATGTCATGTACATAGATTTACCAGTTGGCACAGGATTTTCTTACTCACAAACACAAGAAGGCTACCACAGCAGTGATATAATGTGGATAGAGAATGCATATGATTTTCTGCAAAAGGTAAACACTTAATTGGCACCCAAAGTTGCCATTTAGCATAGAATTGTTGCCAAGCTTTCTAATATCTATCAGACATGGATCTGTTTTTTAATGGATAAACCGTGACAGATCCTTGTATCTAATTTTCAAAGAAGAAAGCAAATAAATGATGTATATTTCCTTTTATCCAAAATATAAGTAGCTTTTAACAACAATTTGCATACCAATCCTTATTCTCGTGAAAATATTATATTGTTTTCCTTTTTTACTCTTAATTCCAACCTATGATGAGTGAGAAAGAGGTCATACATTTACCAACACAAGAATCTAGATTAATAAATACAAGTGGTAAATTAAGAATTTTTTTACAAATACCAAGTTGTTTATATTTTGGACCAAGATTAGTGGAGAGAAAATGTTTATATATTTTACCAGAGGGGGTATATATGATGATATAGGATACAATTTATCTTCTTCTGATAATTTGTGACTAATGCAGTGGTTTATGGATCATCCTGAGTTTGGCTCAAATTCATTTTATGTTGGCGGTGGTTCATATTCAACTTTGCCTGCTGTTCCTCTTGTTAAAAAACTATATGAAGGTTAAACTGTTTCATTTTTGCTTCTACATGTAGCTACACTACTTTAGCCTCTTTTTTTTTCCTTGTTTAAATCTCTTCTATGCTTTTTTTGATTGGCAGGTTTCAGAGCAGGAGGCAGTCCACTCATAAATATCAAGGTAAAATAGAGATAGACTACTTATGTTCTACCCAGAGCTTTCATTTTCTCCAAATTGCCTCTCTAATGCCTTGTGAGTTGTGAGGCATCATATTCCAGACTGGTGCCTTTTGAGGTACCATATTCTATGTTAAGATAACATTCTCGAGTCATTGATAATAGGGTTAAATGACAAATTAGCTATTGAATTATAAGTCTAAAAGGTCTAGGACTCTAAACTTATTTTTGTTACAACATTCGAGTTTAACTTTTGAAAATGATACAATCTGAACCCTACTGCTAACAAAAGTTGACTTTGATTATTAGTTGTAATGCAGAAAAAAACTGCAAAAATTATAAAAAATTGACTTAAAAATTACAGAGAATGACCTAAATAAATACAGAAAAGAACAAAGAAAAAAAATTGGTCCTTTTTGTGTAATTTTTGAGGTCTTTTTTGTTATTTTCTAATCGATTAACAGTCAAAGTTAGCTTTTATTAATGGTATGGGTTAATTTGCATTGTTTTCAAAAGTTGAAGAGGAACATTGTATCAAAAATAAGTTTAGAATTTCAGACGTTCTTAGACCTATTGTTTAGGGGTCAGTTTGCTTTTTTAACCTCGATAATAATACTAAAGTTGAATATGATGCCTCATGAGGTATTGGGTGAGAATTTTTCTCTATTTTTCTTGGCTTAATTTACATAAAGCACTGCCTTTTGCATATTATTTATGACAACAAAATATCACTAACTCTCAGCTAGCCTTAGGGTCTTGTGCTTGCCAGCCCATCAACTGATGTGTTTCTGGATATGAACTCCCGAATTGTTTATGCACACCACCTGGGTCTTATATCAGATGAGCTCTATGAGGTTATTTTATTTTCCTATTCATGCATTCATTTCATTCAAAGCTGATTAAGTTTTGTCTGTCTTAATTATGATAGTAACTTACTTAAGAAATACGGATACGGGTATGTGTTGATCAGGTATGATACAACATGATACATTAAATATGGTGATTTTCAAATTTTTTAAGATACAGGCATGGGATAATATATATGTTATATGTTTTAATATTTTAGGGGATAGGTAAGAGTATCTTGATGTTTAAACAAATAATAAAATGATTTTTATAATAATAAACCAAAATATTAATTTTTTTAAGTTTTTAATTAAGTTTTGTACAAAAACATTTTGACAAAAAAAAAATAGTAATGCAAATGATAGAATATATGATAAGTATCATGAAGTACATGGCGCATATCATACGGATACATATCAAATACAACTATGTTTACTTTTTTGAAATATCAATGCCTTTCTGTATTTATAAGATTGATTAGGATGGGTATATATGCTTTTCACATGTATGTCTAAATTGAGCTATTTTAGAGAGAGATCTCAATGATTCCTAACTGTTGATTTGTCTTACCTTTAGATGCATTTCAAGATCAAGATTCTATCCTTTTTAGTTTCTTGGCTTATAACTATAACTCAATCAATGAATTATTGTAGTGAAATAGTGACAATCTTTTGATACATATCTAACAGTGGGAAACTCAATTTCAGGATCAGTGATTAAACTCAAGGAATTACCTTTCTGAAATTAGTTTGATATCTTTTTCTGCAGTCAATTAAAGCAAGTTGTAATGGTGATTATGTCAACATGAATCCAAACAACACAAAGTGTGCCTCTGATTATGAAGCTTACTCTCAGGTTTTTATAAAACCTTCCACGCTAGTCTCAGGTTCTTTTGATCATTATAATTACTATATAAAAAGGAAAAACTAAGTGTATAAACTATTCATTAATTTGCAGCTGGTTCGTTACATAAACATAAATCAAATTTTGGAACCTGTTTGCATAACTACTCCTAATAACAATGAAAGAGCTCTCTTGGAAGATTCATCTGAAGGGATCCTCCAATCATTCTGGTGTCGTGTATGTGAATTTTAGAACGTTAAATACTCACACTTGCTTGCACGCGCACGTTCACGTTCCTTTTAATTTGGAATTTACTTGTAGGGTTATGATCACATACTTGTGAACCAATGGGCAAATAATGAGGATGTTAGGAAGGCTCTTCAGATTAGAGAGGTAAGAATCCACTTAGTATTGATTATTATATATTAAAACTAATTCAAGATTTAACTAAGAATTTAATTTTATAATGCCTTTTTATTAGGGAACTAAAGGGGAGTTCTTGAGATGCAACAAGAGTTTATCATACAAATTTCATCTACAAAGTGTTGTTGATTATCATCGCAATTTCACTAAGACGAACCTTCAATGTCTTGTATACTGGTAAGTTTCATCATCCATGCTTTTTCTTGAGCAAGTCAATGTTACTGAGTCCCACATGCGGAAAGTCTCATTTAAAAAAGAGATTTATAAGCTATTGGGGTCTCCTGCTTATTATGCTAGTCTTTTAGAATAAATTCTTCCTTTGAACTTATGCCATAACATTAGAGTACTAATTTTAAGAGTTAGTTTGGCTCATGTGCTATACTTCCTCCATACCACAATATAATGCATCTTCTAGAAACCTTATTTGGTCCAAAATATAAGGCGATGGATAACTTTTATAATTATTTTTTCAACTATACTCATGCTTCATTTATTACTCTTTATAAAAAAATTCATGCATTGTAATTTTAATTACTAGTATCAAAACTTTTATATAAGATATTTAATGAAGTTATAATTGAAAAAATGTAAATTTTTTTTAAAAAAATTAAGGTTTCAACTAATATTTTTTGAACTGTGAATTAGTTATCAACGCTCTATATTCTAATTCAGAGGGAGTATATAGATTTCATTCATTTATTGAAGCATGGATTAGATTGACCAATATACTCCCTCTGTTTCTAAATATAAGAGAAACAGTCAGTGTCACTTGTTTTATTTTTTATGCAAAATCACATATTCCCTCATTCCCAAATTAGAAGACACATCACATATATCAATAAAACTCATTAAATACAGTTTAGAGCTTATATTTTTCAAAATAACAATATAAATTTTTAAAAATACCCTTCATTTAATACTCAATTTATGAAAGAATATTAAAGAGAGAGAATATAATAAGAAGAATAATATTGAAAAAATATCATTATTGAAATTTTATTTTTGTCAAGATATTTTATATTTTGGGATGTTGAATCTTTTTTAAAAGTGTCTTATAATTTGGAATGGAGAAAGTATTTCAAAAAGCATTTATTCCTAAATTATCCCTCATAAAATCCATATTTTCATTCACCAGACAAACAACGAATACAACCTTATTTTGATTAAATATTAACATGGGGTATTTTAGTTTAGTTTTTTATTTTCAAATACAATTATTATAGTTAATCGATTTTTTAAATTATGTGATACAATTACTTTCTCTTTTACATATACATTGGAACCGAGAGAGTATCTTTTAAGTATAGATCCTTTGAAGCTCATTGTTGTAGGTTCCTTTTAACCTACCTTCCTTTAAAGTTCTATGCTCATAACAATCAAACTTGGAGCATATATGGTGTTAGCTAGCCTTCATGCTCAATAAAACCAAACCTTCTTCAGATCAGTTTGAACTTTGTGAGCAATTACCGGTCAACTTCCACCATAATCCGGGACTTCCTTTCCTTCACTTTTTGTAGGGATGTAAGCAGCACAATGACCTGATATGTCCAGCCTTGTCCAAACCATTTAGGCTCATCGTACCGAGCATCAAGTTAAAATCCAACCTGGCCCGGCCCAAACATATATATATATATATTTAAAAAAGGGTACAAAATAATTGTTTTATAGTATCATATTTCTTAATATGTTACATGTAACATCTTGTTTTTATAGTTGTTATTGATATTTTATATGATTTTAGTTTTTTTAATCATTTTCAAAATTTTAAAAATAATTTTTAACTTAATATATAAAATGATAAATCATTTTAAAGTATATATAGTTTTAATAATTATTTCATTCGGATAATTTTATTTTTTTGTTGATACAAAAAACAACTTTTTTCCATTCCTTTTAAAATAGTTTTAAAATTTTGAGGTTGGGCCAAATCTGCCTTGAACAAACGAGCACTAGGCTAGCTTGAACAATATATACATTGGGCTGGCAATGGACCAGGGTGATGCCTAGCCCGGCTCTCTGTGCACTCCTATTTTTTTTTTATATTTGTTATATTTAAAAATGTTGCAGTGCAAGTTTAGGAATTTCTGGCCAAAAAATAAAAAATAAACAGCCATGTTATTTATTTATTTTTGTATGCAAGACAGACAAAAAGTAGCAAAATCTAAAGCAAACAACTATCACATTCAGAACATGAATGAATTCCTTATAAAATCTACAACCAATGTTCGAAAAGAAATTCTTGAGAATTCTGTACCTTAAACAGTAATCCCCCATAAACTTCCTTGGTCCCAACTTCCAAGATTGGCTACAATGAGATTATGGATATAGAAAGTTTTTGATGTTATAGCCCTGTTACTCCAATGAGATTGTTATCTTTTTACAGAAAGTCAACACTTGACTATAATATTTTCAGAAGCTAAATTTCTTTGGGGAAATTCGCTGATGTTTGAACTCCTTATCACAGTGCTGATCTTGACTTGGCAGTACCACATATTAGTACACAAGCTTGGATTAAGTCTTTGAACATGAAAATTGAAGATCCTTGGCGTGCATGGTTTGTTGATGGCCAGGTTGCAGGGTAACTAGTCAATTTCATTCATCATTCTATCCATTTTTCAGCTTTAAAGTGTTCAATTACATTATTACTCTCTCTGTTCAAAAATATAAGACATTTTTAGTTTTTCGAGATGTAATCATTGCCCTTTTTCAGAAGTGCCCCTATTGATAATGACTTTATATTTATTATAGGGTGTTTAATAGAAATAAATATAAAAAAAATAAGGTTAGTTTGAAAGTAGGTAACTATTTTATAGGAGGTAAAATTCAATTAAAAATATTTTACATTTTTAAATAGAGGAAGTATTGTTTAACAGTTAAGACTAGTGCATGATAAACGTTTAGATAAACATTTAGACCCTAAATAATATTTTTTTGGTTGCATTGTGCAGCAGGTTCTTTTAATTTTATTTGTTTAAAAAAAAACAGTTCTACTTTAAAAAGTTATAACATAGTATATATAATATGATCACTATTTTATTAAAAATTATTACTTTTATTGTAAAATTAATGTTAATAGAATTTGTAAAAATAAATGAAATTGCGATGTTTGCAATTGTGAATAGTTTGATTAAACTAATTTTGAATTCAACTAATCGCCCCTAGCATCTGAATGCACTTAAAGTTTTAACTTGATGCAATTTTTTTTTAATCTTTTTGTTATTGGTTCAGTTCTTTAATTAAAACGTGATAAGTGTGAGGTTTTGGTAAATGAGTATATGATTTCTTAATTAAGTTACAGGTTTACCATATTTTAATTGAAAAATTAATAACAAATATATATATATATATATATATAAAACAAATATAATCCTTATGATATTTGTATATTTTATACTGTCCCATCTCTGCTTTTATATTGGATGCAGATACACACAAATCTACAAGAACCATAACTACTTCTTGACATATGTTGCTGTGAAAGTAAGCAAAACCCTCAACACTTAGCTTCATTCAGTTGATTATATTCTCTTTGTTAGATTTCAAGTCTATTCATATATGGTTAATTGATTTTCTAATTTTTGTTTGATATAGGGTGCTGGTCATGTAGCTCAATCATATAAACCTAAAGAAGTTTTGCAAATGATAGACAGGTGGTTCTCATATTCCATTATTTAAGTAAGGGTCAATTGGGCTTTTTTATGATCTCAAGTCCAAAATGTCGATCCATGGGGCGGGTCAGGCCGAGCCCTGGGTTAGGATGATCTCTTATTATATGAATAATTGAGATTAATTTTTATAAGGTATTTATTTATAATTTTTAGATCATTTTTGTTGTAATTTTTAAAATTTTTATGTAATTTTATATGATCAAGGTTACTATTTGTTAACAATAAAAGCAATTTATATCATTTTTTAATTATTGAAAGGGAACAATACATCAAAATAAATATGAGGATAACTGACACTTTTGTGTAAATAATTGTGAGATAATAATGTCCTTTCATTTTTTGTTTCCTCTTTCTTCCTCTTATTGTACTTTTTGCACCACACACGGTGTAAAATAATTTATAAGGGTGTTTGGAGTCCACATCGGACACCCCTTACCTCAAGTAAGAAATGAAAAAAAAAAAAAAAGAAACATCCCTTAAGAGTGTTAAAAAGTAAATTCTCTAAAAAAAATTATTTATATAAATCATTAAATGGAATAAGGCTAGCTTAGACAATAAAGATAAGCTAAGTTATGGGTAAAAGTTGAAGAGTTCAATCAGAAATTTGGTTCAAATGGTAAGAAAATTATCAGTTTAATTAAAAATTTTGAGTTTGAGTTTTGAAAATATATATCAATAACATTGGTGGTAAAACTTCCACTAGAAGGGGTCCTAACCCACCATGATCTGAATTGATTTTGGCTTTCTTAAAATTCTTCAACTCAATGTGAGGCAAATTTAAGACACTAGGTGTAGCATGCCAAAAAAAAAAAGAAAAATAGAGCTCAAAATCTCTTGATCAATAAAAAGAAGGAGGACTTCATCCATTGCCCAATGATGTGACATGTTTTCAAATCATACCAATTCAACATGAATTTTTTCTGCAAGCTGTTAGGCTTGAATTAAAATTAAATTTTAAAATAAAATTACCAAAATATCATTGTTTTTTCAATATGTTGCCATGTAACAAGTATTACAAGGGAATTAAAAAGTAAAAGTTAAGTTTTTAACAAATAATGTAATTGATTTTACAAGTTAACATCTTAATAAGTAACGAATTTAACTTGCTACATGAACTTTACAAGTAAAGTTAAGAAATTAATAAATAATATAAAGAAATAGACAAGTAAAATTAAAAAATTAACAAGTTTTTTTTACGGATTAGTAATCAAGTTTGCTATAACATGTATGATGTAACAAGTAACATAGGAAAATTAGCAAGTAAAGCTTTTAACAAGTAATATAATTGATTTTACAAGTTATGGTAATAGTTTAACAAATAACATATTTAATTTATCACATGGATTTCGATTGTTAATTAATTACATTGCTTATTAATTCCCTTATGTTACTTGTTGTAATGAAACATCCTAAGAGAAGGATATTTTGGTCATTTTATTTTAACATTTTATTTCAACTTAGGCCTAATATTTTGCAATGAAATTTCATATTATATCAGGTATGATTTGAAAATATTTCACATCATTGGTCATGGGATGAAATTCTCCCATAAAAAACCTTGTTTGCATAGTTTTTTTTTTTTTAAAAGCTCAATTTGGTTACAAACATATATCTTTTAATAAATCCTATCTAATGTATTGTCGAGCACATTTTTCAACAAGAATTTAAATCTTTATTTGTTATTTTATAAAAGAGTGACTTCTTCTACTAAACCTAATTTTAGTAAGTCACAAGACTACCATTTCTACTTTCCATCCATGTACCTTAGTCTGATATTTATGTCATTTGGAGAGAAACTGGGCCACGTTCATGCCAAACAGACCTTGCATTTGGCAAATCCAATGCCTCACATTTTTACATTTTGTTTTTATATGCTTGATCTTTTTGATAAATTTCAATTCGACACGTTCTTTCCCTTCTTCGCATATTCGTGGACCATACTTAGGGAGGCCTAAAAGGTCTGTTCAAGTCGTGACGATGTAAATTTATTCGTTTGACTTGTTGAATCCGTACAAGTTTGGGAATTGATGAAAAGGGTGACATTGGAGGACAAAATATAAGGCCTGTTTGAAAACCTATTCTGAAAACAGTTTTCTATTCTCCAGAACAAAAGAATAAAATAATTCATTTGGTAACGTATTTTTAAAAAATATTTTGGAGAATAAAAAAATAAAATATTGTTCTGAAGAACAGAAAAATGAAAACAATTTTTAAGTGTTCTATAATTATTGTTCTGGAGAACAGAAAAAAAAACACCTATTTTTATTGAAAAACACATATTTTTATTATTTTTTATTCTCAAAACATATTCTACAGAACATCAGTTTTCAAAATAATAAAATAAAAATAGTTTCAAACAGCCCCATCTCTCTCCCCTCTTAGGGTAAATTTACATACTTTTAAAATATATTTATTAATTATTAATTACTAATTATTAAAAACATTAAATTTATTTAAAATAAATATATATTTTAAAATGAGTTAAATAACAATTTGACTTCTAAATTGTAGGTCAAAGGACATCTAGGACCCAAATTTTTTTTAAAGAATTTTTTTTTACTTTTAAAAATAATGCAATGTAATTTTTATTATTAAAAATTAATTTTAACTGTTAGTTGACCATAAATTGATAGAAAAAGATAAAAATTAGAGAAAAAAATCAAAAAAATTCTAAATTTTTTAAATAATTATTTGTAGTTTTTGGGTTTTTTATTTTTTATAATTTTCTTGGTTTTTTTATTATTTTCTTATGAAGTAATTGTCAAATTTAATTATTATTGATGATAGGGGTTACATTGCACCGTTTTTAAAAGTTGAAGGGAACTGAGTTTAGAATCCTGACACTTTAAACTTATAATTTAGGATTAAATTGGCCAATAACCCTTTAAAAATTATTATTAATAAAAATAAAAAGGAGTTAATATATTATTGTAAAAAATGTTAATAAATACTAAAAATTAATTAGACCTATTTAATGAATAAAAATATACTACTATATATATATATATTAAAAATATCGCATTTCACCAATAGAAGCTAGATCTAATAGAAAGGGTTAATCTCTCACAACTTGATAAATCAAAGTTCAAATCTTGTTGGCAAAGGTGTTCATATTTAGTGTTTAACCTTACCTCAAATATGATTGCCTTTAATAGAAAGATACCCATGGGTAATAAAATAAAAATAAAAATATCACATTTCTAAACTAATACATATGGGAAATTTTAGCAAGGCCCTTTGACTTAATTTAATTCCAACTAGAGACCTTAATCTAAAATTTCATTGCACATGGGGGCGACCGAAATAAAATTAAAGAACAAATTGAAATGACCTCTTTGTCTCTAGTAAAACTAGACACATGAACAACTTGTGTAGAAAAAATAAATAATTGATGTATGAAAAATAAATAATTAATGTAGATAAAATTTGCAACTTTTATTAACAACATAACACTACTATAAATTTACAACTCTCATTTCACTCACGTCAATTGTTCATTTTTTATACATAAGTTGTTCATTTTTTTTATATGAGTTGTCCATGAGCCCAATTTCACTTGTATATTCATGGTGATGTTATGCTATTAATGAGAGTTATAAATTTCACCCATGCTATTTGTTCAAATTCCATACGTTGCTTATTCATTTTTCATATATCACTTATTCATTTCACTAAGGATAATAAAGTTATTTCAATTAGTTCTTTAATTTATTTTAGTCCTCCACATGTGTAATAAAATTTCATCATTTTATAAACTTTGATTGAAATTAAATTGGATCAAAGGGTCCTCGCTGAAATTTTTCCTCCATAATTAATTAGACGGAGAGAGAGCCAGAGGGTAAATAATATTTTTTTATGTAAGGATCAATAATGTTTTTAAAGTACATTAATAAGTGCCAATGGTTGGATGCAACATAATTGAGAATGCAAAAGCTTCAAAACTAGCTTTTAATCCAATTAAAATTAGCGTGAGTGATAAATATTCTTATCACTTTAGCAAATAGTTTGGGATTCTAACCCCTACCCTTGTAAATGTATGAATTTAATTGGAAGAGATTTATTCATTGCTTTCAAGACCCTAGGGAAGATATTTTGATATTTTCTACTATTGGCTAAGCCTATTTTAGTCATGTAATAAAAATATATTTTATATATCAACAATTTCACCTTTTTATTTAATTACGATCGACAACTTTAGTTTAGTAGTTAACAATTTTAATTTAAGCATTAATAATACAATTACTTTCTCGTATTAACAACTTTACCATGATGATTAACAATTTCAGTTTAAATTTAATAATGCAGTTGATCCTAACTTCAATTTAATCATATAATAACAATTACACTTCCTATGTTAATAACTTTACATTGTTATAAACAACTTTAATTTAGATTTTAACAACTAAGCTTTCTATTATTTGTTAAAATGTCAAAAATTTAATTTTATAAAAAAAATTATGACAAATGAAATTTCAGGGTGTTCGAAATAATTACCTCACATCATTTCGTGATATTGTTTTGTCATTCACACATAGAATTTATTTGTCATTTTCGCTTTATAAAAAGCACCGTCTATTCATTTATTTTTTTTAATATAAAAAAACGAAGGGGTAGATGGATGTCATGTGAATTGAATGCTTGGTGGCTAAGGGAGGAGTGGGGCAGCACCAAACCCACAATGGACTTGGCACCGTCCATAACCATTAACTATGTGGGCCATACCCACCGCTATGACATCTTTACCCTTAGAAATTTTCATAAATTATAGTTCAGCCCTAACTTGAAAGTAGCCTAACCAAACTAACTCACTAATTGGATTAAAGCTCGGGGCAGTTCGTCAGTTTCCAGTAGAGGTTGGAATATGCCAAGTTTTGACCGAAACATACTTGATCCTGTAAGGTAGAATTCAAACTTGAGCTTGTATTTAAGTTTTAGCTCAAGCCTGAGCCTACAATAGGTTAAGGCTTTGGCTTGACTTAAAACCTTTTTAAAGACTTATTTTATATATAAATAAGTTTTTAAAAAAGGATTTTAAATTTTCAAAATCTTTAAATGAAGTAGTAAACTTTGAACTTACCAAAGTGTAAGCTTCAAAGCCTACCTTAGATATTTTAAATTTTAAATAAATTTAAAGACTTAAAACTTATTTAAATATAATATAATATATAAAAAAATATAAATATATCTAAATAGACCAAGTTCACATATTTACAAGCTAGGCTTTAGAAAATAAGGCCTAACTTGCTTAGATATATATGTGCGCGCGCGCGCGCTCCTCTTGAGGCCTACTAGACCCTAATTAGGAAAGGGTGAAGACAAGAGGACTAGCAGGGACTATGGCCTCTAATTTTTTAATTTTTTTAGTAAAATATAGGGGTTATATGTTTTTTATTATTTAAGTTGACACATTATAAAAGTCTTAAAATGTTAAATGAAATTCTCATTTCAATTCCATAGTAATCTTTTATACATGCAAAGTTTGACTATTTTAGTAACTTAAAAATATAGCTGTTATAAGATTTATTTATTTTCAACAATATGATATTACAATTACTCTTCAAGCATTGCTATTATTTGACGTTACTTTTATTTTATATTTGATTACTGAAATTATGAGAATTATTATTAATAAACTTTGTCAAGCAATGGAACAAAAATCCAAAGATATATTAAATGTTATATGCTTCATATCAGCTATAAAATTAATTATCCAAAAGTTAAGAAGTTATGGTTAAGATATATTCTTTTAGAAAAGAATTACTTTTTTCTATAATAATCAAACTATTGAAATTTATTATGTGAATGATTTTTACTATAATATATTTATATATCTCTTCAACATAAAAAATTTATAACAATTGAGCATTATTATCATGTTCACACACACACAATAAATAGTAAATTTAGTAGGTAAGTAATAGAGATTTTTAATTTAACAGAATTTTAGATCTCAAAGATATATTTAAATTATTCAATGCTCATGGAAAAGATGAAATTTTTGTCAATTTAATGATAGTTTATATTGAGAAAAAAATTACTAAAAATTTAAACACAGACATAATAATTAATTATTCTCATGCCATGAAAAATTGATGAAAAAATTTAAAAAATAAAGTATATATTTATTTTTATTATATATATACACATGTAAAATTGAACATAAATATATATATTGAAATATTTATGTTATACTAGTGATATATATATATATATATATATATATGTATGTATGTATATTCGATTTTTTTTAATTATTACATATATTTTTTTATCTCAACCTTCCTTAATAAAATTTGCTGACTCCACCCTTGTAACTTGGTCAAGTTGTAAGTAACTTAGTAGAGGCTTGGCTGGCGTACCCCGACCCTTAGACTTTCCAGTTTAGTTTTGTTTTAGAATATTGCCATTTTATATATTTTATGTTTTGTCTTTTATGGTATTTCACATTGTTTTCCTTAGGCTTTAATGTGATGTAATAAACTCGATGAATTAAATAGTCGATATCTCTTTTTATGATATAATTGGACACATACTTAATGAAATGTATTGAATTTGTTATTAATGTGTAATATTTACAATGAAAAAGATTAGTTTTTATTATATAAAAATGATGTGATGTTTCCTGTATTTATATTATTATTTAATACAGAGTCCACCTGTCTATTATTTTTATATGGAGACGCACATTTTATTTTATTTTTTAATCATCCATATAAAAAGAGAAAATCACCATGAAATCCTTAAAATATCCAAAAGCCCCACTAAATCCAAATACGTCCATTGGTCCATGGAGATTTATGAACGAAAAAGATTGGAATGATGAGGACCAAGATGCTCATGTTACATGATAGAAAATGATTTTAAAAATTATAAAAAGTAATATTTGTGAAGTTATTTTTTAATTAACTAATGATTAAAGTTAATTTTTATTAATAACAAGAGTCATATTACACTATTTTTAAAAGTTAAAGGAGCAATTTGCACAGTAAATATGTTTAGGATTTATGATACTATTTGACCTAAAATTGAAAAATAATTTGCTCATTTATCCAACTACAAACAAATAAAAACACAAAATAACATTCCCTTCATTCAAAAATATAAAGCATTTTTTAAGAAATTGAATATTAAAAAATATAAAAAAATTTTAGTCTTTTCAGATTTAATCATTGTCTTTTTTTCAAAAATACCCCTATTGATAATGACTTTATATTTATCATAAGATGTTTAATAGAGATAAATATGAAAAGATATGATTTGTTTGAAGTAGGTGACTACTTTATTGAGGGTAAAATTCAGTTAAAAATACTTTATATTTTTAAATGAAGGGTGTATAATTTTGAGCATTGAAATTTTATAAAATGAAAACAAATTCTAGACCCATTTAGAGTCTGTTTGATTACTTGTTTTCAGAATAGTTTTTTTTAAATAAAAAACCTGTTTAAAAATGTATTTTCTGTTATCTATTTAGAAAAACAAAAAAATTAGAAATTATCCTGAAAAATAAAAAAAAAACCAAAACCTCTTTTAAACATTTTGTTACTTTTTATTCAGTAAAACTAGAGAAAAAATATAAAATATCATGCTTTTATCAATGATAATAATGTTAATAAAATAAAATATTCTTTCACCATTTATTTCATCATTTCAGATATATTTTTTAAAATAATGATTCAAACCAATTTTTTTCATTTTATATTTTCAAAACTTCTTCTGAAAAATATTATACATAATTATTTTAAAAACATAAATGCAAAAAAAAGGACCAAACCAGCCCTCACTTTTCACCGGTTCTGTTGAGCAAGAGAAAGAGAAAGTAACATAAGTTGCAGTGTAGAGCAGGAACCGGAGGGAAAGAGCAGTGAAAGACAAGAAGGAAGGACTTGACCAGGTTCCAACTGACAACTGCCCGCCACCAATTTTTAATTCTCATAAATAGAGAGAGAACGAGAGCGAAAACGAGTGGTTTCGCTTGGGAATGTTACGTCAAAAAAATGCCGTTCACACAATGGTCGATTCTTTTTGTTGTAATTTAATTTAATTTAAAAAAAATGACATTAATTTTTTTAAAATTATATAAATAATAATTTAACCTATCAAAATATCTTGTAATAAAATTTTTAAAAATTTTTTTATCAATAAACTTTAAATTAAAAAATATTTTATTTTTATTGATAAAAATTTAATTTTTTATTTATTTTGCATAATTTTTAAATAAAAATTATTTTTTTAAATATAAGTTGTGATTAAGATTTATTTTATAATAATAAAAATTATATTTAATAAGTTGTAATTTTTTAAATAAAAATTATAATTAAAATTTATTATTTTTAATTAAGATAAAATAATTTTTTATTTTAAAATTTATTAATAAAAATATCTCTTAAAATTTTATTGAAATCATAACTTTTAAAAAATTAAATTATTATTTATATAATTTGAATGAATTTATTGTTATTTTTTCTTAACTTAATTAGATGCAACTACCCCGCACGCTTGCGTTTATGCGTTTTCTCCTTCCTCTTCTTCGTTTTCCTCGTCCACTTTCTTTCTCGCGTACCAAGCTGCCTCCGAATTTTCTCCCAATTTCTAGGGTTTCTGATTTGTTTTCTAATCAGAAACCTTAGCTACCTTCTCCGGTCTCCGTCCTCCTTCCAGCTTCTCTTTTTCTTGCTAAATTTCAGGTTGCGTTGCTTCTCTTTCTATGCACCGCTCTGCTTCTCAGAATTCCCTGTTTGGGGCGTTGAATGAAGCTAATTTGGTGACAAAGCATTGAAAACGGGTGTTTGCTGTGTTTTCAATTCAGTGTTGACTAATTATCACATCGTCTTTGCATTCCTTTTTTTTTTTTTTTGGTGGTGGGAGGGGTTGGCCTTGCTGCTCTTAGTTCTTATTTGGGTTCGTTTTATTCTTTTTTCTGAGCTGAGTCTTGACTTACTATTGCACTTGGAATCAATAGTAATCAAATGGATTAGCAGAGTGTCCTTTGTTTGACATTTGAAGGATTAAGAAAGGAAACGAGGAACTAATAGCTAAGCAATCACTGATGTGGTTCTAAGGTTTCAAATGCACAATGCCTTTGTTGTCAGAAGGTTTCCTTCTTCCAGAAAGTACAACAAAGGGTTCTGTTAAACTCTGGCATTTGCCTATTTACACTTTTCATTGTAAATGTGGCACCTCTAGTTGGAAACTTGAATGCTGAAGTTTTCAATAAGGCTAGGATTTGGAAGGACAAAAGTTTGGTAGATTGTTGTGTTTGCTATTAAGTTGTCAAATAAAAATATAACACATGGAATTTGTTTTTTGCGAAAATCCCAACAATATGGCGTTGAGCTGATTTAAATATCCACGCGATATGTTGCTATTGAAAATTAGATCTTAAAATCTCACTGAAATGTTGTCCAATTTAGAAACTGCTGTTAACATATGTTACAACAAACAAGAGTTTTATTTAACGCTTTTGCACGTTACTAAAAAGCATAAACTGTTATCATTGTCCGTATATTTTTCAGTTGGACTTAAGTACGCATTAGACTATACTTAAGTTCAACCAAAATTTTGGACTAAGCTGTATAGGGGGTGAGATCTGTCAAAATACTCATGGAATGAGAGGAGTGTCTCCATTGGGTCTTTCCCTGGCACATTTGCATGTGCTATAAGTGCAGCTTCTAAGCTGGTAAACTGATGATTTCAGAATTTTTCTATACTGGCCTTTCTAGACATGGTAGATTTATTTTGTAATTGATTTAGGATTAATTTTTGTCTTCTTGGTGTTGGTTTACTTGTATTCTTCTTTTATGTTTGTCTATCCAGAACTGTGCCACTTGAATTTAGTTTTGACTATCACGTGAATGAAAATATGAACGTCCATACAACCTAATGATAGTGGTTGCAAGCAAAAGTTCATGACTCACAGGACTTACATTCTCACATCTTTTGCCAGTTTCCTTTCACTCATCTGCACCACCATGTCGAGTTTGGAGGAACCACTCGGTCTTGACAAATTGCCAAGCATGAGTACCATGGATAGAGTTCAGAGGTTCTCATCAGGTGCTTGCCGTCCCAGAGTAGATAATTTGGGCATGGGAAACTGCTTCATTGAGGGCCGAAGTTGCAGCACATCTAATAGCTGCAAGTGAGTTATTATAAATTTTCTCACAAGTCAGAAACTTGACTGAAAATTAGTGCAATATTATTAAATCTCTTTTTCGTCATTTTTCTGTGACACAAACATATTACATTCTATTTGCTGCTGCATGTGTGAACAGATTTTTAGATTTTTACATATAATTTGCCCTTTTCTGCTCGCTACATCCATGACATGACCTTGTATATGTCCTTTTTCAGCGAAGATGATGAAGATTATACAGTGGAGACATTTCCATGGAAGAGACATACTAGGGACATGTCCCGAGGGGGCTCCTATTGTCAAAGGGCAACGAGTTCCGGAAGGAACTCAGTCAAATTTGGAAAAACTGATGATTTTTGCTTTTCAGATTGTCAGTATAGTCCCAAGTGTAATCACAAAGACATACAAGAAATGACATACAAGGTGATTTATGGATGCAGTAATTTCCTTTCAAGTTTCTGGCAGCTAATGAATAATTTTTTACCTCTGCTTTTATAACATTTAAACTTCTTTTCATCTGTAATTTTATCATTTTTCTTTACTTGGCTCGTGTCCAATGTTCAATTATTCATTCGATGATGCAGTTTCTGAAAGGAATACCAAAATTTGTAAAGATAGTAGAAGTTGGTCCAAGGGATGGATTGCAAAATGAGAAGGATATCGTACCTACAGCTGTAAAGGTTGAATTGATACATCGACTGGCATCTTGTGGGTTGTCTGTTATTGAAGCTACTAGTTTTGTATCTCCCAAATGGGTCCCACAGGTATGATGGGCTCAGAATTTTGCCTTATTCAATGTTTCCTGATATTAAAAGGCTTTAGGGTGTGATTGTTCTCTCAAAAACTTATCCAAGATTCATATATCTCTGAGGTTCATATATCTTACGCTAGTTCAAAATTTGATAGATGAAATGGTGTTTAGTGTTTAGCTTGGACGTCATAAATAATTTTAATCATAAAAATGCTTAGTTCCAAATTAATCATGCACAAGATGACTTAACAATGCTGGAATAATGATCTTTGTATTTTATTTTTAAATGCAAAGTGGAATCAAAAGGCCAATTGTGACTATTTAACATATCATTGTATTTTGTCACTGCTTAATTGCAATATATGCAGCTGATTCAATCATAGATTTTAAAAATTTTGCATTAGCACCCAAGGCTAAGGGGTATTTAATTGTGTTATGGGGAACTTTGGCATAATTCTCCCTATTTTTAGCAACATTGACTGTTAACATTCAAAACACAGGATAAAATCTTAGCAACAAAGAATTCTGATGTTTTGTTTTTGAAGAAAAAAAAAGGGTCAAGGAACCTGTTGGACCGAGTACTAAGCCTGCTTGAGATATATCATGCATCATATGCAAGGGAAAAGAGTTCAATAATAGTATACTGCTTTTTAACATTCCAGTTCTCTTTGAAGGAAAAGCTGGTCTCTTATATGTTACCCTTTATCTGGTTTACTTGGTCTTCAATTAAGATTCAATTCTAGAAGTCAACAGAATGCATCTTTTTCATTACTTCAATTTAATCTTGTCAAAAAATTTTCTAATTATTTCAAAAACCATTTAAGAATTGCATTGCTTTATAGTGGCATGCCTTGTATAAACTCAGTTAAATAAGATTAACGCCTTATTCCCATCACTTTAAAGGAAACGCATACAACCTTTTTGTAGCTATGTCTAAACTGGCTGGCTTTTAATGTTACTTTTCCTTTTCATTTCAATGCGCAGAGATTCCATTTTATTAGACTTTATTAACTGGGTCTATGAAAACCATTTTATTTTACAATATGCTTGGTGTACAAGTTTAGTCTTTCCTTCCATTTCCAGGGATGCCATGAGTTCTGACCATTATCCTTCCTTATGCTTAGGCTATCCTAAATTAGTGCTTTCTTTGATTGTACATTTTTTCTTTAACAAACTTGATTTTGTTTGACTCGTACCCTCATGGATATCATTTAATTTCTGTCTTTCAGTTGGCTGATGCAAAGGACGTAATGCAAGCAGTTCATAACTTAGAAGGCATCAGATTGCCAGTTTTGACTCCTAATTTAAAGGTGCATACATCTAGAATAAATGTAGAAAGGAATATTTAATTTTAGATCCCTGACCTGCTACAATTATAGGGCTTTGATGCTGCCATAGCAGCTGGTGCTAGAGAAGTAGCTGTTTTTGCATCAGCTTCTGAATCATTTTCAAAATCAAACATTAACTGTAGTATTGAAGAGAGTCTTGTCCGTTATCGTGCTGTTACACGTGCAGCTAAAGAGCTTTCAATTCCTGTTCGAGGGTATGCCTTTTATTTTCTTTTACCATGATGTTAAGATTCTGTTATATTACTCTCTTCTTCTCTGTCTGTGTATAATTTTTGTTGGACAAGAATTCTGATTGAATTTTGTTGTTTAGATTGATCTTCTCCAGGAAGAGTTGTAATTGTTGCTCTGCAATTTTCTTTTTGATCTTGGACAGTGCCTTGTAGTTGTTGGCTTAACTGAATAAGTTAGCTTAAATTGCTGAGATTTACTCTTGTTCTGGGACATCTACAATTTTGCGTATATGTTTTCTATTTTTTAACTGTATGCCCTTCAAAATCAGGCTTGACAGCTATATTTTTATGCATTGTCGAACTTGTTATCATAGCAGACACGACCCTTTCTGATATGTTTAAGTGGAATTTAAGTTAAAACCTAATGGTTGAACCCACGAAATTCCAATCCTGAAATGAATTTTATCAACTTGGAAATTCTATTTCCATTCTGCTTATTTCAATTAGCATATTTTATTTAAATTTTATAGGTATGTATCATGTGTTGTTGGATGTCCAGTGGAAGGACCAATCTCTCCCTCTAAAGTGGCATATGTAGCTAAAGAACTCTATGATATGGGTTGTTTTGAGATCTCCCTTGGTGACACAATTGGAGTTGGCACACCAGGTGATGATTTAGATAACTTGTTTTTTGATTTAGGGCATCCATGCTGATTCATTAGTAATGGTGAAGACCTCTCATTCTTCCAGTAGACTAGGTGTTCCAGTCAATTAAATATTTGGGTATGGCGCCTTATAAGGAAGGAATCCTTGAGACTCCCAATAACTTATTAGAATAAACATCCAAATATGTTTAATTAATAATATAAAACAGTCTGCTTTTAAAGTTATGTGTGTTTAGTTTCAGATCAGTAGGATTCCATTATACTGTTGTGCATTGGATTTTGCATAATTGGGCTTCAGCATATATCCAGTGAGATATCAATTCTTCTGCTGATTTTTTCTTATTTTAATAAACAAGTTTCATTTCTCGTGTGTTCTGTTTGTAGAGCACAAAGTATTCGCCAACAAAGAAAATGATGTGGATTTCTCCATTTTGTCTCTCCTTCATTGGACTTCTGAGCTGCGATAATTTCACTGCTATGTACTCTGGTCCATGTAGTTCCCTAGTTTCTGGGACTAGATTCTTCAGTAATATGTTTTTTAGAATAGCTAATGCTAACTTGAAGTTCGTAGGCAGATTTATTTTTCTTTTTAAAAAAAGATATATGGTCTATACCAATCTATCCTCGTTGTCCAACTCCAAGGGGAAACTTTTACATGTCAGGTTTTCAAGTATGCTTTCTATTATGCAGTGCATAACAAAATTTTGATGCCGATTTTCATACTGGCTTATCATTTATGTCTGAGTTCCCATGTTATAGTCCTTCACTTTGATTCTCAAAAGATTTCTACTGAATATTTTCAATATGGAACATTGTTTATCATTTATAATTGTTCTGTCTACATTGCTTTTCCGCACATTTCTTTGTGCCTCGTCTATCTGAAGAATCTAATATCTCCTCTGTATCTCATCATTATCCACTGTAACCTGGTTATTTTGTGCTTATTCTTGAATTATTCCTTACAATTTCTTAATTGGCTTGCTTAATGACGGCAAAGTAAAGACTAAAAAAATGTCACTTCTTGGTAGAATTAAGGGCTAATGCCATAGTCCATAACATGTGCTTCACACCTTAATCCCTTTTCCATGACTATGAATATTCTTTTCAACAATTTTCTATGGGTTCCTTGTTATCTGATCTTGCACTTATATTGTTCTCCATTCATCTTATTTTGGCCAGGGACTGTCATTCCCATGCTTTTGGCTGTAATGGCTGTCGTTCCAATAGAGGCAATTGCTGTCCACTTCCATGACACTTATGGCCAATCCCTTCCCAATATTCTGGCGTCCCTTCAAGTAAGCCATCAAAATATCAAACAATAGCTTCTGCTTTTATGCACGTTTGGTTGGTTGGTAGAAAAGTGCTTTCTAGAGAAGAAATGGAAAATGCACCTATCCCATTTCCTTTTTGATGCTTTTCTCTTTTCCTTTCTGAAAAAACATTTTTCCGTTTACTAAGCATGTTAATGTACTTGTCTTTTACTGAATGATCTTACTGAGTTCTCCTCTTTCGCATTATACCATGAAAGTTTCAGTTGATTCGCCAAATCACAGGCACAATCTATAAGACTATAATACTAGATTTCATCTTAAAATTAAATCCATATTTTGTTACACTAATCCGTGTGTTGATTCTGTGGTCACAACTTATCACTGTTCAAAATAGAAAAGACTATCACATTCCACATGAGTAGAACTGTTAAATATTGGCCATTCAGGTTTCATTGGCATATGATGTGTGAAGAAAGAAGGGGGGATGACAAGGATCTCATAAGAAGATTAATGTCAAATCAAGATCTTTTAAAGATTTTAGTACTTAAAACATGGGAGAAGGAGTTATGAATTTGGGAACCTTAATTGTGAAGAGATCCTAACTTGACATTAATCTTCTTATGAGTACTTGTTTGTCATTTTCCTGAAAAAGAGCCTTACCTATGGGCTACAGCATTTGTAACTGGAGCTAGATTTGCTTTGGCTATTAGCTTAGATTTAAAGAGTAAGGGTAACTTATATGATGATGTGGGTGAAAGCAGAGTTTGATTTCTTTTCTCCTGCCACTTGCAGAATGATGTGATTAAGTAAGCCCTAATTTCTGTGTTATCGATACCATTTGCTTATAGGCTTCTTTTTCTACATTCCCTTCTTGTTAAAGGGGTAATTAAAAATCTAACTAAAAGTCTCTTAACTATAGATGGGAGCTAATTGCAATTATCTAAAAAAATTCATACTACCTATCATTTTTTCTATTAATTGTTTCCGTCCATTTCACTCAGTCATTTTAAAACCACTGAACTCATGGGAACTTATTACAATTATTTAAAACAATTCATAACACCATTCATTTTTCTATTAATCGTTCCCGTCCATTTCACTCACTCATTTTAAAAACATTGAATGTGACATCTCAAGCCACACATGGGAACTGATTACACGTCTAAATTCATAATACCCATCTTTTTCCCATTACTTGTTCCAGTCCATTTCACTCAGTCATTTTACGATATCCTTGCAGAAATAAGAGAATGAAAAGAAAGGTATTTTTGGGGGAAAAAAACAAAAACTAAATCATTGATATGCGGAGTCTTGTCTGAACAAAGTCTCGCTTTTATGATGTTAATGCAAGAGTTGCTATTTTACTGGATTTAAATTTTTATAGACAACCTAAACTGAGAATACGTTTTATGTTTTGCTACTCTAAGAATGATTAATGAATTTTGATTTGCATCAAATAGATGGGGATTTGTACAGTGGACTCCTCTGTTGCTGGTCTTGGTGGGTGTCCATATGCTAAGGGAGCTTCGGGAAATGTCGCTACTGAAGATGTCGTGTACATGCTGAATGGGCTAGGAGTGAAAACTAACGTTGACCTTGGAAAGCTCATGTCTGTCGGGGACTTCATCAGCAAGCATCTGGGTCGCCCCTCTGGCTCAAAGACTGCTATTGCCTTGAGCCGAGTCACAGCTGATGCCTCTAAGATATGAGATTATATATTGCTATCAATATTTATTCATATTCTTCAAGCAACGACAAACATCTCAATCCACGTCATGTTTCTATTTCTACATGTAGAATATAACCAAAAGACCCCCTCATATTATGAGGTGAAAAGTAATAAAGTAGTTTATTATCTACCAATCTCAAATGCCATCACCACTCATGGTTGCCATTTTTGTCACTAGCTTCTGTTCTTGTTCTCCTTTCTCATTCTGTGCAGAAAGTTTAGCTTGAATTGGCTGTAGTTCAATTCCTACTCAATTTTTTTGACTGAAAAAACTGAAGTTTGAACCATTATACCCATTGCACACATTGTTGCCTATGTAAATTGCTTTCGTTCCTGTATCCTAGATTTTTTTATCCAAACTAATGCAGTTGGCAGTTTGTGGGTATCCCTTTGAGGGGCATATTTCTCGCTAATCATCACTGTATACCCAAGAGTTGAATTCGTGATCTTTGGCTAAGCTGGATCAAATACCTAGTAGTCATTGCTGTTTATGTTATAGCAAAGGGTGTGGTGGTCCTTTTTGTTTTTTTCCCCCTCGACCATTTTCTTCAATCCAAATGCACCCTCAAGTAATGATCATATACTTGGGAGCCATGATTTTGAGATCAAAAACCATGTCAGCTTCACAAAGTGTGGAGTTATACAAATGTGGATGTATCTGAGATTCCAATGATGGCAAGGCGAGCTATGACTTTGACCATCACGAAAAGGGAAACCAAAAGGCAAAAAGCAAGGTAAGAAAGAGACAAGCTTCATCATTTTCTTTTGCTTGTGCTCCAATTTATTTCTCAGTCTTCATAATACCCTTATGTCTTCTCTTGCGTCCTTTTGAATGTGGTTGTGGCAGTCAAAGGTTTAAAGCCATTTCAACACCCTGAAAAAATCATCACTCAGATCCCTTTCTCAACCTCAACTTTGGGTGTGGTGGGTGTTTGCCATTATGATGGAGCCTTTTCTTTGATAATATCATCATTAAGTTTTAGGTCCCTACATTTTTACTATAATTTCCAAATTTCATAGTTTTTTATAAATTCATGGATAAAAATGCGGTATTACTTTTTATTAAAAAAAGAGTACTAAATAAGACTTAAAAAAAAAATAAACCTTTGAAAACCAGGAACAATGGTTCATGGTGAAGACTGAAGAGCTTAAATGTGAGCAGAAGTTTTAAATTCCATTATTTGTAAATGCTTGATCAAAGAAAGAAGTGATGAGGGGACAAACAAGTGCATGATGGCTTTTAGGCTTGGTCTGTTGGTGAAGACTTCGTAGTGAAAAGGTTTAACTTTAATCATTTGTATTGGCATGAAAAGGAAATTAAAAGATGTTTTAATTTGAAGCAGCAAAAGGGTGTGATGTTATTTAGGCTTTTAATTAAGATGACCATATATAGTAGAGATATTTTTAAGTTTTTACTTTTTAGCGAAAAATCTTACATTACTTTTAGAAGGATATGCTACCTCTAGTGTTGTTGGCAGGGTTTCAGATATATAACTTCAGTCATGTGAGTCCAATAAGAAAAAGTTATGTTGAAAATGTACAATACTTTTCATTTATTTTGAAAATATATAATTTATTATAATTTTAAAATTATTAGTTGAAAGCCCAAAATACTATATATTAACTTAAATAAATATTCAATTTTTTCTGTAAATTCAAATTTAAATCAATAGAAGGTATTTTGATAAAAAATAAAATTAAATAATGGAAAATATTTTTATTTGAAAAGGTCAATATAAAATGTAAATTTTTTATGTAATTTTTTTTCAAATTTATTATTTTATTTTTGTAAAAAAACATAATTTTTTTTAAAATATAATTTTTCTTGAGAATCTTTCTAGCTCAAAATCACCCCTCATTTCAGTATTGATTCCGAATAATGATGGGCATAGTTCTTCTAATAAAGGATACTGAATATTCATGTTATAGAATTCTTGGCACCAAATTCTAACAAAATGGGAAAATATAAGGAAAAGATTGTAATCTAGAAAGTAGATTTTTTGAAATATTCTGAAGATTTTAGGGCCATAAAATAATAAATTTAAAAAGGTTGGAAAGCTTTTTTAAGAGGATGTGTAAAGCAAATGAAGACAACATCATTCTTTGTAAGAAAAAGGATATACACATTTGTTCATAATCCTTTTGTCAAACTCCCCACACGTTTGACCAACTTCAATGTTTTCTCAAAATAATTCACTTCTGTTTATAAAATAATAATAATAATAATAATTCACTTCTGGATTCCACAAAAAAGTAATTATTACTTTGAATAGATTTTATTTATTTATTGTTTTTCATAAAAGAATAAGAATAAATATAACTTTGAATTCCTATATTTTGCTTGAATTTTATTATAAATCTCTGTATTTTTTTGGTATTTCATATTTCCATACTTTTTTTTTCCTAATATTCTAAATCCCTTCATAAACAATGTTATAGAAATTTAAAATACCAAAAAAAAGTGTAGAGACTTGAAACATTAAAAAAAAAGTGCCAACACCTACAATAAAATTAGAGCAAAGTGCATGAATTCAAAGTTATATTTTTTCAAGGATAAATTTAAACTCTTAAAATTTTCAATGATCAAATTTGATACAAGTTTTTAAAATTTATTATTAATATTTAAAAATTAATAAAAAATTACTCAAAATAATAATTTTAGCTTTTAAACAATATAACCATAATTTTGGGCAATTTTTTTAAAATCTTAACTGTCGTTATATACGATAATAATTTTAGAACTTAGAAAAACATTTTAATTTTTTCAAAGTTTGAATCTTTACATCTAGCTTATTCTTATATATCTATTGAAGTAGCCTCTTGGGGTCAGATTTGAATTAAGTGAATAATTCAAACTGTAACATTTTTTGGGCCAAATATTATGCAACATCTTAAATGTAAGAGTTAGTTAATTAATTCATAGATCGTAATAAAATCGATGAATTAGTTATCCGTAAAAAATGTGCTGATTTATTTAAAATACTGCTCAATAATTTATATTGAAATATTATTAACGTCACTTATAACTCTTCCATCCCTATATATAAGATATTTTTTAGAAGCTTATTTTATCCCTAAATATAAGAAGTGGCAATAATATTTTTAAATAATTAAATAATTTTATCCTTGTCTTGAAAAATAAAAGTTAATTATATGGGTAGTTGAGGAAAAAATTATAATAAATATGAGAGAGAAAAAATTGAGTTCTTACATTTAGGTCTAGTGCAAGATGTTAATCAATCAAAACGTGGTGAATCACTATATGAATCCTAGCTGAAAAATGTATCTACATTTAGTATCCGTTCATATATCTAACATGATTGTCTTCATTAAGAAGTACCTTTGCACAATAAAAATATAAAACAAATTGTGGTAGTTCATTTTATTTCAACTTCACCGTTTATTTTTTTTATATATAATTAATCAAGTTATATTTAAACTTTGTCGTGCTAGTTAATAATACTTCTTATAGAAATATTTTTGGCATTTATATGGATCCAAACTTATCTTGTATTTAAATGATCATAGCTTCTCTACCTTGTCTTTAATCGCAATAAGTTGTTGGCATGCGTTTAATTTTTATACAATATTTTATTATAGTTATTAAATACATAGTTATTAATTTCAATAAAGGGGCAAATTAAAAACTCATACATTTTCAAAATATGAACTATCACTACTTACAAATAATAAAACTAGCTGATGTTCTCATATAATTAGGACTTGAGGGAGTATATTGTACGAGTATGTAATATTAAAAATAGTTGAAAAAAATAATAAACATGACAGATAAAAAAATTGAAATCTTATTTTCACATTTATGAACAAAATAAATTCTCTAACAAGTTTCTTGAGCAGAGGAAGTATAGGCAAATTTTGAAAGGAGAGTAGACTTGAACAAGTAAAATGGCATGAGAGATTTTGGGCTTTGGCCCCTTCTTCTTTTACCCATAAAAAAAAATGGCATGTGAGAGAGAGAGAGAGAGAGAGAGATATCATGACATGTTTGATCATCTGACGTGAGACAGATACACACAAATCTCTCTCTCTCTCTCTGTCCAGACAGTAAATATATCATCACAGTGAGCTTCAAAAAGACAGAAGCAGCAGCAAACAAAAACAAAAATAAAAGAAAGAAAGGCCTCTTTCCTTCTCTCTTTCTCTGGTCCATATAGTTGGTTCCCAAGTAAAAAAAGGGCTCAGAAAATGGCACACTTACACTTTCTCTCTCTTTCTATCTCACTCTGCACCATATTTATTTGCATTCATGGCACCCTCCCCTATGCACAATATTGACTCTTCTCCTCATTTTCAGAGCTCATTCTCAAAAACAAAAACAAAAATTTACAATACATGAAAAGAAAGCAGACTCAGATCAGATCAGTATCAGATCCTTAGTAGTTAGTATACTATTTTTCTGTTATTCTCGTTTTCTTTTCCTTCCTTTTCCCATCTTCCAAACACCACTTTCTTCACCTTCTTCTTCTCTCTGGGTTTGATTTTGTGACACCCTTTTAGATTCAGATCCCAAAAGTTTCTTCCTTTTCTCATTTCCTTTATGGGGTTTTGAACCAATTGTGTGAAAGTTCTTGTTTCCTCTTAGCTTCCATATATATATATATATATATAATGAGGTTGATATGGCTGGCTTCTTGTCTCTCTCTCCTGCTTCTGCTTCTGTTTCTTCTCCTGGAAACCTCTTCTGATGGGTCTGCAAAATTTCAGAGCTTTAAATCTGCTGAGTCTATTCCTTTTCAAGCCAAGCCAGGTTTTGCACAGAAGAAGACTCATAAAGGTGATGGTGAAGATCATGGACATGGCTCTGAAGCTCTTGGTGGTCTTGGTGATGAAAAAAGAAAAATCTACACTGGCCCTAATCCTTTACATAACAGATAAGTATGTAGATCGATGTTTATATATGTATAATTAATTCTATTCAGAGCTTGATTTTTCTTCTTTAGTTCAAGCTCGCTCTCTCTCTCTCTATAATATAGATTTTTTCTTTTATTTCATTTCTTTGTATGTTTTCCCCACCCAGAATTTGTGATTATTTTTCTCCTAAAGACCAGTATGTTTCTGGTGCATTATTATTGTGTATAGGATTATTTACTTGCTTTGTTTGTTATTATTACTTGCTTTCTTTATTATTATTATTATTATTATTATTATTATTTTCTTTCTTTCTTTTTATTTATTTACACCTATATGATTGATGATTGACGTCATTATGAATCTAGTCCTTTATTTTAAATTCAAGTATCATTGCGTTTTAAATGAGAGGTAGTATACTAGACTAGATTGTTTGTTGTGTATAGGATTATTTAATTAATGTTGGCTTCATGTTACAAATTTGTTTTTAATATGATAATAGTAACCACCTTCTAGTGATATTTATAAATCATTTTAAATTTTTAATATGTTTTACTTATAGAACTAAGCAAAATTTGAACATTTATTAATTCTGTTTAAAATTTTAATTTTATTTCTATTAAGGGTAAATATTAAATAGAAAAAATCTCTCATAAAAATTTAACAACATAATTTATAAATAAAAAAAATTTCTCCAATAAATACTACTGGACATAATAACAATAAAAAAAAACTTGAGATTGTAATAATGCAATACTCCCTCAGTTAAAAAATATATATTTTTAAAGAATTAAATGTTAAAAAATATAAAATATTTTTAATATTTTAATATGTAAGTATTACATTTTTTTCAAAAACACCCCTAAAATAATTATTTTATATTTATTTTAAAGTAAAATATCTTACTATATAAGAGTAAATATAAAAAAATAGTGTTAATTTAAAAATAAATAATAATTTTATTAAAAGTAAAATTTAATTAAAAATATTTTATATTTATAAACGTAGGAAGCATTTAAAGATCACGTTTTGCACATAATAGTGGGTGCAATAAATGGAAATGAAATGGTACAAGAGGGCAGAGTCTTAGTTATGGGGTGGCTCCGCCATTAATGGAGTTTGTTGGTGTAATCACTGTTTGACAGTGTTTGTTATCATTACCTCATTTCTTCCTTCCTTTTATTTCCGTACATTTCCGTAATTTTGGATTTCTGCACAAAGCTGCATAAGATTTTCACTCTGTTTTTAGTTTTATTTTTAGGAAAACAATGCTTTTGTTCTTCCACTTTACTTGAAATTTTGTATAAGTCTCTATATTTTGTTTTCAATATTTCAAGTCTCTAAATTATTCTCTATATGTAGCATTAATTTTTATATTTTTAAAAAGATATTGATGTAATACAAATGATATTAATAATACTGATATGTCAATTAGTATTGTTAATTTTATACTTACATGTCGAACTAAGGTTGATATAAAATCTTTTAATAAGCCAAAATAAAATAAAAAAGTCTACATTAGATTAAATAAAAAGAGTTGATCTAGATTTTTAAATGATAAGCAAAATGTACAAATTCATGTATTTTTTTTTTGTAGTTTTGCTTATTAAAAATTTCATATCAGCATAAGTTTAACATCTAAGTACAAAATTAATAATGTTAATTAACATGTCAACATTATTAACATTATTTGTGCCACGTCAACGTTCTCTAAAAATGTAGGAACTAATGTTTCATTGGAGAATAATGTAAAAACATGAAATATCCAAACAAAGTATAGAGACTTGAAGCACAAAAAAAAGTACAAGAATTTATATCAAACCTTGAGCAAAGTGTAGAAATTAATAGCAATATTTTTTTATTTTTTTTAAAAACTAAAATCTATGGTGAGGCAGACAAGAAATAAATGATGTATTTTAAAAAATAATTATATCCCTTCTAAATTAATCTCCTGTCCCAGTTTAAGATATTTTTAGACAAAACTATACATAGAAGTAAAGTTTATTAAATATAATTTATAATCTTTTAAGATAAAAGGAATTTTTAAAAATACTCTCCATTTAATATTTTATTTATGAAAGAATATTAAATAAAAAATATAATAGAAAAGATACTAATATTGAAAAATCTTTGTTAATAAAACTTTATTTTTACTAGAGTGTCTTATATTTTATAAGTCAAATCTCTCTAAAAGTTTTTAATAAATTGAGATGGAGGTAGTAGTTCATACTCCCTCTAGTTTGTAATATAATACTTCTTCCGTTTAAAAATATACAATATTTTTTAAGGAGTTAGATGTTTAAAAATATAAGATATTTTTAGTTTTTCGAGGTGTAATTTTCTCAAAAGTGTCTCTATTGATAATGACTTTATATTTATTGTAGGGTATTTAATAGGGGTAAATATAAAAGATAGGGTTAATTTGAAAGTAGATAACTACTTTATTGAGGAGTGAGATTCGGTTAAAAATGCCTTCATGTTTATTAGGAAATTATAGTTATATCCTTAAAATTATTTAAAAAATATATTTTTGTCTAATTTAGACTCTTACACAATTAATAACCATAAATAAATTGTTATTTAGAAATTCAAATGATGATAATAAATAACTAAGAGACCAAATTGAAACAAAATTTAATTAATTGAACTTTGTCTTATATATTAACAAAACTTTTAAATTTTGTCTTATAATAAGGCATGATGGGAGTACATGTGTATTATCAGCACAATCTTTCTTGATATAAAAAATAAAATTGAATATCTTACTAATAATTTATCTATATAAGATCGATGGTTCGATCCAAGCGGATAGAAAAAATCATGTTAGTAGATGTAAATCTTATTTGAGCTTGAGTTTGACATGACGATATCTAATATCAAATAATTATATGGAAAAATTGATTACCATACTTGAACGAAGAAAAGTCTTGTGTTATATTGTTCAAGTTTATTAATTCAGGGAATATTGGCGAGTCAGCCTCAATTCATTGGTTCAGAAAATTAATCAATTAAATTTCAGTGGGATTGATACATATTTGATGGAAGTGATGAAAAATTGATTAAAAGGTCTATTTTTTTAAAATTTTCTTCCAATATTTCAAGGCTTAGATTAGTAAATCGTGAATCATACGGTTTTTTCTTGAATTCCAAACATATTCGCTAAACCTACTTAAGGGCTTAGTCCAAGTTAAAAATATGTGGTTGGATATCAGAAAAGATTTAAAGTCCTAACTTTCATGATATAGAATAATAAATAAATAAATAAACAAAAGTCAAATAATCCCAATTGTTGGCGCGTGCATGCACGTGTGTTTACTTTACATATCTTTTGATATTATGTGAGAGAGGCTATGTATGGGGTGTGACCGAGTGAGACATTGGTGCTTGATATTTGCGAGAATCCATTACTCCCTCCAATCCTATTTACAGCACACTTTTTAAAAATAAATTTTAATCTAACATGTAAGTCATCTTATAATAATAAAACCAATTTTTGAAGTTTATCTTATTTTTTTATTAATGTGAAGAACTTCATGTAATTATATCATTATTTAAACTTAAGTTAAAATAAAAATACATACCATTTTTTATAAAAAAAAAATTAACTTTTTTTAAATATGTGAAATGATTGAAAATAATTTTAATAACATAAGTGAGCATTTGTCAATGATCATCTCAAGACACTTGTGAGGAATATCCACTGTTTAATTTTCATATCACCAAGGCCAAAAAAAAAAACAAAAGAAATTAACCAATCTTGGTGCATTAGACGACTACACGTAAATCTATGCATTGCATAAAAGTCTTAGAAATACACCCTATTTATGATTTATAAATGGGGTAGCTTACCAAATATTTTATATTTCTTCTATCCCAATTTACAAGACATTTTTAAATCTCAAAATATAAAATATTTTGATAAGAGGGCAAGACTTATATTTTTAGCTGCATATACTTAATATATTTTTATCTAATTTAATCAAAGCAAGTGGATCTTGATGTATTAATAACATTAATAACAAGAATTTATTAAATAATAAACAATCTATAAATAATACAAATATCTTGATTTAATTAGAAACATGTACCTTCTATCAAAGTATACAAGTTTTGCCTTTTTGATAAAAATACAACTTCATTAATGATGATTATTTCAATCTTACCCCTCATCATTTCATTCTTTTAATAATTCCCCCCTCTTATTAATAAAAAGTATTTTTGAAAGTTTATAAAAATAAATAAATTGTAAACTATATTTAATGAATTTCATTAATATGTATAATTTTGTTAAAAATACCTTATAAATTTGGATGAAGAGAATATAATATTAATTCTCTCGTAATGGATTACACGCACACATTATATATTTTACTGCAAATAAGTTTTGTTTCGGTCAAAATGTGGTTTTGGGATAATGTAACACCCTAACTTAAAGAAAAAACACTTATTTGAACTTTTTAGCTTATTTGCAAATGGTGTCTTGAATGTTCCAAATCAAAAACTGAGTTTCCAATGCCAAAGAGAAAGGGGGGCTAGTTTTGAAACTTGCAAACTGTAATAAATGAAATAAATTGCTCAGGTGAGGAAGAAGACATAAATATTTAGCACAAGTTCCATTCTATCTGTGTCTATGTTCTCACTCAAGTAAATCTAACAGTTGACTAGGACAATAAACTGGAAACACTCAATATTGAGCGCCAGTCACATTACTATGATGATCTGCAGTTTCAATTCTGATAAGGGTCGTAGAATTGGAATCCCCCACCGATAGTCTTATAGCCTAGTGGCATGTAAGTTTCCCTATAAGTGGGGAGGTTGGGGTCTCAATCCAACTTGTAACTTCAGGCCATTAGTGTATGTCTTTATAATTAAAAAAAAAAAAATTGGAATCCCATACTGAAATCTGGTATTCATGTTTTATTATATAGAAACTCATTTCTTTTTCTAATCGTATTACTTTGTCTTACCCTATCAGTTCCACTAAAAACAAACAGAGACATAAACATTCACGATACAATTCACTTAATCATGGAAGTTTATAGCATACATAAGGATAATCATAGAACAAAAAATAAAAAGTTCAGTTCGTACAAGGGCGTCTATATTTCTTCTCTTTTCTGCCTTATTTCTGTTTTGTGCCTAATTCTTCTTATGGCTGATGAAGTCATTAAATTCAAACGATTCTTTTAGCACCCTAAAAACACAAGTGATCAGGATCCTCCCAAGCATGCTTTAGCTGAAATGGGGGGAGAGGGAGAGAGGGAGGGAGAGAGAGAGAGAGAGAGAGAAGAGAAGAGCAGGCCCCACTTCTATCCATGTCTGTCCCATCTCTCTTTCTTCACTTCAGTTAAAGAACATTTCAGAAGATCCTGACTATAACCACAAGTCGGAGAAGTGAAAAGTTAGATCCTATTTAGCATCTCATTCTTTTGACTCATCTGATACTGCTAGATTCTTCAATATAAGCTAAATGTCTCCCAGAAAGGAGCTTGATTAGGGGATTCTCTACATCATCACCTGGTTGACTCGTATTTCGCCGAACAGTGATCTTTTCAGAACTAGTGACAACCACCACTTCCTCCTTGCGAGTTGAGAGTTCATTTGCAACAACCGCGTGCATCTTGTACTTTCTAAGAGCTTTATCAGCTTTCTTTAGAAGAATGTTTGAATCTGTCTCTAACTATCAGCAATGAAAAATGAAAAATCTTAGATGAAAAAGTTATAACGTGAAAAGTACAAGTATGTCATTTTCTTTTCAATGCTTTAGGGTTGCTAGAAAACAGGAGATCCATAGATAATCATTACCAATCAAAAGTCGGGTGATATCTGATATGGTTTGAACCTGAACTGTTCAGTTTTATTTTCACATTTCAACTGTTCTTCATAATGCAGATTCATAACGAATGCAGATCATGGAAATCCCTATCAGGCAACGTAGAAACGCTGTTTTGTTTTTCCCGGGGGAACAACATCATTAAGGAGCTCCTATGACAAATAATATAGCATCACACGAAAAGGTAGACAAAACTGAACTCAGTTTCACACTGAGACTTTTTTTTTTTAAAGCTAGTGACTGGCACAAATTAATTTTGAACTTAATAAAACAGAACAGGCGAATGAACAATGTTTTTCCAGAAGTATCTAATAGCCAAGCAGGAGGGCGATCAAAGTGAACTATACTTATAATGTGAAAGTTATTGACATTCAACTGGCTGGAGGTGGGAACAGGGTTTAGTACCTTGAAAGATATGCAGAAGGCTGATGGAGCCCATTCTTCCCCAAGCACCAACAACATTTTGGGCACTTGGACGAGTTTCACGTCCAAAAGGTGAGATCCTGATTGAATTTTATGCTCCACCTGTAGGATTAACGCAATTTGACATCACCAATAGCAAGAAAATCTGATCATATCAAAGTTGAAATAGCAACCCCCTAGCTTTTTGGTAGGCCATTTATAGCAATGATCAACCATACAAATCTGATTAGGTTTTTCTCTAAGTATCCCCATCTAGAGGTCTTTGGTGTATAGAATTAGTTATCCACTATGTCCACAAATGAACTATCTGAACCCGAGACCAAAAATTCATTTTTTATGATGAATATAGCAGTGATGAAATCTTTATCTCTTCAACTATAACCAATTATATCATTTGAAGTAACATTAAAGTGTAAAGACAATAATCGGAAACAATCAAGTAATTAACATATATCTGAACTATTGAATCACATGATCCAGAAATATATAGCAAAACTACAATACGATGGAAGACCTATTTATCAGATTATTACCATGTCTTTCCAAGGAACATAATAATCAGATACTGCAGCTGAAAGATAGAACATTCCACGTGGCCCTAGACACCTCATTGACATTGCAGTCATTTGCAACATCTGCACTAACAAAAAGAGAGAGAGAGACGCGGGGGGGGGGGGATTACAAAGGCTATTTTGCACAACAAAACTACTGATATGGCACAATGATTAAAAATTATTACAAGTAAAGAAGTGGCTCAATCTTGAAACATAAGTATGCTATTTTATGGAGGTGAGAGGCGATAATAAATCCACAGGAAAATAGCAATCAAGAAACTATATATGAAATTTATATTAGTCAAGGATCAGTTGTTGTCAAAATTCATAAAAACATAAATTAAGGCTCTTGGCCCAAAAAAAAAGAGAGAGAGAGCAAAAACTAAGGCTTACTTGAAGATACTCAAATATTGTTCTGTATGGAAGTTTTAGTAGGAGACCATCTGCTACTGCCTGCAGAAGAATGGGAACCCCATTTAGCTCTCATCATACCTAGCTAATCTAAGTTTAACACGAACAACCATTAGAAAAATCAAAACACACACACAAAAACAAGGATAATACAATATGGAAAATCAAAGCTATAGTTCATACAGCTTCGTGTTCAATGATAGCCCTCTTTACTGCTTCAGCATGGACCTCACGAACTGAATTATAGAACAGAATTCAGCCATATTCATATATAAAAAAATAATAATAAAGATGAGACGGGCATATTATTGAAGTTAATTTTTAGCTGACAAAATAGGTTCTCCAAGTAGCCTTCTTCATGGGACAATAATAAGATAATAATATCATATTTTTATAACATTATAAAGACATAAAGCTTTAACAAGTCATAATAAAGAGTGAGAATTATAAAAATAAAGTTGGCTCATGAGATGCTTGGAACCATCTTTTTTCAAACAATCAATCATGCAATGTTAAATACTTCAACTACGTCCTGAGAGTGAATACTTTTTAAAGGGGGCTTTGTCCTTTAATCAAGTGGGGGAATGAAATGATTAATTTCTGTCGTGTGAACATGATTATAAAGCATTCATCAGAAACTATAAACCTCGAATATTGGAATCATCGTTAGACTCAAAGCATTCAAGTAAGGGATCATCAGGCAGGGATCTGCAGAATGGCTGGAAACTTCCCCTGCAAATATATCCATGCGCAATCAACAAATTCAGAAGAAAACGAGAGATGGACATATTCTACAGCTCATATCATTACAGAATGCAGCATAACAGGAACAGAAAATAGAAATTCACCTTCGGTACAAAAAGATGACAGCATATCCAGCCTTCAAAAAGTACCTGAAACAAAACCAGCAAGCTAATCTTCTCAAGAAATTCAGGTAAAAAGTTGACATGAGCTCTTTAATAACTCAGGAGATTGTAACATACTCTGTGGATGTGGCTCCTCTATGGCCTGAACTAAAATTGTCAACATATCGGACACAGCGTTGCTCTAATGGAGCAGTGGTACCACCAGATGTCACACAAACAACTCTTTTGGCATTCCCATCTGCACCAGATCCTTCACTTAGAAATAATGCTAGCTTTGCAAAATGCATAATTAAATGTTGTGAGAATGAACTTACCAGAATGCTGAGAATTGCGTGCAATAAATTCCTTTAATTTTTCACTTATTTCAGCACAGTTTTGCAAAGGAGGAGCTGAATCAAAAAATGCTTTCACTTCCTCTTCAAAAGTTAGCTGTGGAGTTTGCAATCCATTAGTTGCATCCATCAATTACCTACAGCCATATCCTTTGTCAGACACTCACGACTTGATCGCAAGCCCATGAATCAAAACACGACTTGGAAAACAATAAATTAAGGGGAAAAATCAGCATCCCCTGCAAGAAGGCACTCACAAACTACCACCTAATAATTCTACCGCAGTATCCAAGGGAAGCAAACGTATATTCAAAATCAGTAAGACAATCGCGAAATAACCCAAATTTGAACCGAAGATTCACATTCACAGTCGACCGCAAGGTGAATTACCAAAAAGGGGACAAATGCACCCTATCATAGTTCATCAAATGCACAGCAAGTTCAACCATTCGAATTCAAAGTAAGATTCTTTTCTCTCTTTTTTTTTATTTACTTTATTTCGAATAAATTGAATACATAAGCGGAAGAAACATATTCAGAGAGCTCACCACCCGAAGGAGCCCAATATTCCGGCGTGATGCGTTAGGAGAGGAGAACGGAAAAGAAATGAAGAAACTGATGCTTTTTGCGTTGCTGATTTGCTGAATTTTATTTTATTTTATTTTTTGCCCCCGGAAGGCTGAAAGCGGTAGTTGGAAACATTATATATATATATATATATATATATATATATAAAATAAAGCTACCCTACGGTCCAGTCGGAGGATGGCGGAGACGGGTGAGGAGGCGCGTGGTAAAGATTGCCCTTCCCCCTTTTTTTTTTAAACAAAAAATCTTTTGTTCAAAAGCATATAATATTATGTTAGGCAGAACGTGAATCTTCTTTATTTTTTTTATTATTTATCTTTAAATTTTAATAAATATGATTATCAATAATTTAAATTTAATATGAATTGCTCAAATTTAATAGTGACATTTTTAATAAATTTATTGTTATGTTCAGAATATATTTATACTATCTAGAATATATTTAAAAAATTAATTTAAATTTTTAATATTAAATTTAGATCATTTATATTGAATTTGGATTATCAAATTGATTAGTATATTTATTAAAAAAATTGAAAATTTTTTATATATTTTATTTTAAATGTATAAATTAAAAATATTAAATCTAAACTATCTAAATTTATATTTGCCCCTGCCTCAACGAAGAAGTAAAGGAGGTGTGCTCATCTGGCTAGGAGTCATTACAATATATTTTAGTCTAAATTAATCTCTGCTATTCATTTAAATTAATTTTTAAATATTTTTGATATTATATTTATTAATATAAAAATATAAAAAAATTTAAATTTTTAATAAATCTATTCATTATCAATGTGACTAATATAAATTTAATCTAGCAGTATAATTTAATATTAAAAAATTTATAATTTTGTAATTTAATTATCTAAATAGACTTTGGACAGTTTAGATATAATTTAAATGAACTAATTTAATATTAAAAATTTATAAATTTTATGTATTACTCGTTTAGATGTATTATAAATAATCCAAATTTAATATTAAAATTTTTTATATGTTTTATATTAATAAATATAATATTAAAAATGTTTAAAAAATAATTTAAATAAAGAATATAAATCAATTTGGACTAAAAGATGAGCATCAAATGTAGACGTGGGTTAGGGCACAGGTGTTTGATTGTTTCAAACTTTAGAATTTTTTTTTTGAAAGACAGTCGAAGTTGAGTAAGTGAAAATGAGACATAAGAAATTAAAAAAAAAAAAAAAGCACACATAGGCAGGTACGAGCTACCCAAGACCTTACCCGTTACTTGTCAGTCTTTGGCATACAAGTATATGCTCATACGTACCCATTTTTCTTCCTTCATAAATAAGTATGTGTTGACCTATTTTTTCATAGGTCAGGTGGGTATGAAGGGATTTGCAGATAAAATGCACACCCCTTAGCACGAGAGAATTGCTTTCTCTATATTTCTTTAACCTCATGCGCGTCCCAACCATTAAATTAAATATTAAATTTTATTAATAATTTTTAAAAATAATAAATGTGGATTGTTCAAAATTTTGATTTAATGGTTGAAATGTGCCATGGTTGGATAGGTAGGTACATGAAGAGAAGTCGAGTTGGAAGCCTAACAAGCCTACACTTGCAGGGGAAGATAGTTACTTCTTATGGTTAGAAGATAGGGAATTTGGAACTCGAACTCAGACCCCATCTAATCCTTTTAAACTTAGTCTAATCCTAACTCAACTCTGGTTCTCGACTCACAAGCCAATTTGGGACAGGTCAATCCTATCTAAGTATAGTCATTCTAAACATTGTTTTGGTTCTAATTATATGACAAAATTTTAAGATTTAAGGATCATTTTTAACCTCAATTTTCTTTTAGGTTTGGGATATTTTGAACTTAACATTGATTTTTTTTTATCCTTAAATGTTCAAAAAGCGCTGCTTCATCATGCTACTTTTAAAATTTCTTATAGTAAAACATCCAGTTAAGGTTCATTTTTGTCTTTGAGTTTAGAATACCTGTAAAGCTTAAAATAAAAGTCCAAAAACAAAATTATCCTTAACACAAATTTGAAAGCCTTATTTAATCCTAAATAGGGGATAAATATGTATTGATTTTTTTTCCCAATATTGCTCCTTCTAATCATACAAAGGTGTAATCCCTAGGCACACGAAGGTAATTAAATTTGTGAAGGACACAATTTCTCAAATATTTTTTTACAAATCTAAAGGTATCGGTTACCATTCTTTAAGAGCCATAAATATGATTAACTTTACCCCTATAATTAGAACAAAAAGGAACATGTTTGAGAGAAAATAGAAATAAACATAAAAAATGACCAAATCAAAGAAAATAACTTTAAAATCAAACAATATACTGATTACGTACAAAATGATTACAAATTGATACAAACTTTTTAGTATAGTTTCCAATTGTGTAAATTCTTGGGAAATGACAACTAAGGACCCTCAAATGTCATTAATTTCAATTGATGACCATAAAATATTGAAATCCCAATTAAAAATCCTGATTCTTATCTGGAATTTTAAAAATGTGAATTATCTTAAATGCCTCTTAGAAAAAAGTTAATGAATAGAGTTAGTAAATTTTCAAGTGACTTTCATATATTTTTAAGTATAGTTCCTTGTTTTTCAATTGACATTAACAATATTCTCATGCTATAATGATGATTTCAGCACTGTCATCTCTTTGTTTTTGAAGTGATAGCTACAAATTGGCATGAAATTTGACAAGTCACTAGGTTCATATTTTTTTAATAAAGTTAAATTTCTAAATCACTTTTGTATATTCATCAATGACATTAGAATATTTTAAAAGTTAGTTTCTTTCATATTGAAAAATAATTTTGTCACACCCAAAATTTGAACATTCTCAACATAGAATATAGGGATAATACCCATATCCCAAAAGTCTTTACTCAAGAAAACTCTAATTTCTAAACCATGAAGACATTTTATAATAAATTAAACCATCTTCAATATAACCCATATGAACAAAAGATTTAATATTTTTGTAAAAAATTTGATAGGATCTCCCCTTAAAATAAAATCTCCCAAAAACAAATCTATAAATATTTTACAAAACAATAGTAGCAACAAGAAACTCTCTTCCGATTAGCAAATAACAAAGTATAAATAATAAGGATGAAGACCCTAACTATAGCTTATGAGGAGTACCCGACACAAGAAATTTACAAATCAAAATACATGGATTTAAATTTACTTTAAAGAAGTTTGATTACAGCTTTTCATCTCAACTGAATATTGCAGCCCCTCAAGGATTAGCGGAAGGTACAACATAAGCTAACGTATCTGAGACCAAAATAATAATTTTTAGTGAATAACGTTCTAATAATAAATAATAGAATATGAATAAAAAGGAAAATTTTAAAAATAATTGTGTGAGTCAAAGAGACAACAACTTTCATAAAAATTTAATAAACTTTAAAATAGAATAGCTCTATAAAATTTTAAAATTAAGTCTTAAATCATTGAACTATCATAGCAAATGTTAAGAGGACTTAATTCCAAGAAAGCACATAAATGAAATATATATTTATAAATAAATTACTGAATAACATCAATGAAATATAAAATCATCAAATAATTGGATTCATAATTATAGGGACTTATCAAAATAATTAACAAACGTGGACACACAATCTACGAGGGTAAATAACCAAACATGGCTTATGCCACGCAAACAAACGTGGATATACAATCCACGAGAGTGATGCTAACCAAACGCGGCTTGAAGCCACAAAATAAATGTAAGTACGATGCTCACAAATAACCATCTCATCATTCCACATGCGTTGGCTATTGCATGGGGCTAACACCTCCTATGAACACTCTGCTAGCTAGGTGTACCATGTTGTGCCAAGGACTAACAGAATTGTCGTTAGCAACTAGTGTTCTATATAAAGTCTCCTTTTAAAACCATTTTTAAACATGCGATAAAATCATTACTTTCAAGATACAGTTCTGATTCTCAAAATTAAACTCGCATGAATACTTTTAAGTATTAGAACTTTTCAGAATAAAATTTCATATCCAATGCTCATACTTGCATTTATTGAATAATCAAAAATTGTTAATGCTAAAGAAAATGAGTTTTATTAATCCTGAAAAAATATCTCATAAGAAGTAAAATATTCATATGCTATGATGAATCATTTTTTATCACCATCTTAAAACTTAAAAATGAAGAAATGTAATTAACAAAGTATCCACTAATCAACACAATTATTATTAAAATAATCAATGTAATAAAAAAATTTCAGTAAGAAAAATTAATTGATAAATTAGTTGGGACACTATCCACTTACCTATAGCACTTTCAACCTCAAAACTCTTTTCTTTTAACTCTAATCAAGCTACCTTGCTTACAATTACCCTTAAATCACCATCATCACAAAAGAGAAAAAGAGAAAGCTTATAAGCTAAACAGGGGGAGGAGAAGGTCCAACGGTGCTGCCACACAAGAAAAGAAAGAGTTTGTGTCCTCGCCAAACTCCCATTAGGTGAGAACGGATGAAAATTCCAGCAACTGAAGCAATATATATGAAGCTGAGCCAACTGTGATCTGAAGTAGGGAGTCATCTGGCATCGTACACAGGGGGAGGAAGGAAAATGACTTCAACCATACCAAACCAAGCAAGAAAATCTCATAATCAGCACTACCATCTTTAGTGACTCAATTTTTCTCACCCTTCAGTGACGCAAACAAGAATGGCAAAGACAGTAGCAACTGAGGAAGACATAAACAAGAAGCATGACTGAGGACCTGGCATCGTTCGGGAGTGACGAGCTCCCACTTTGCTAGTGGTAAGGGTAGGATAGCAGAGAGAGAGGCAGAGTCAGAGAGCACATGATGGAAAAGTCCAGAGTTTCGATCTCTAGCCCTCACTGCAATTTAGAACGATATTGAAGAAAGGGAAGGAGGAGAGACGGTGACTCAAAACCCATGCAACGATGGCCGAAACTCTCTCTCTCACTCACACACCTCAAGAAGTTGGAGATGATAGGGGAGAAGGAGAAGACGAAAGAAATGGGTAGAGTTTTTCAGACTTCTCTGATCCTAGAACACGATCGGAAAAAGGAGGGGAAAATAGAAAAAAAAATCATGAGCTCTCCCTCTCTCTTATGCCCGTTGCACCGACTAAGAAGATCCAAATAAAGTGAAATAATAAGCTCATGGAGAAATTTACAAAACAAGACCCAAAGCTTATTGAGAAAATTTCAAAAGAAGACCCTATCAATTTTTGTTATTATAATATTTCTATAATAAAAAGCAAGGACTCTTTGGTACTTTTCCATATAAATAAAAATAAACTAACATTTGGCTAAAGTAAAATTCAAACTCTAGACCCCTATATAAATATTCAGTATAAATTCTAATATATTATCGCTCTTTCTTTATCATAAAATTAAAATTAATTAATTAATTAATTATCAATTGGAAGGGAATTTATTTAATTTAAAATTAAGGGGTCATTACAAATTTATTCCCAAGTGTGGTTTATTGTTTTCTCAATTGACATCAACAATATTCTCATCCCATGATAGTCATTTCAGCAATATTATATACATTTTAATATTTTGTAAAGGGCAATTTGCAAAGTTATGTTTGTTTTTTTATTTCAAGTAAGGATTATAGTCCTTAATTGAAGTTAATGACCTTAAGTGGTCTTTAATTGTTATTTTTTCTAAAGTCTTTCTTGTCTTCGTGATTACATTAAAATGTCTATCTTACTTTTTGTGTTCATTGATTATTATATTATTATGGAGACTCGAATTCAACCTTACAAATTAGGTTACCAGAGTAAGAATTGGCAACATCTTACACAAGACATTTCAGAATCGATTTTAAGGAAAGTGTGCCGTGAGGTCTCCTAAAGTTTTGGTTTAGTTAGCTCATATTGGCATGCAGTGTTTGGAAGAGTCATTATAAACTAAAAATGTCATCTTGTTCAAATTCCATTCCTCATGCTATCCCTCAGCAATCCTAACATTGAGAGATCTGGCCACCAAGGATGCCTAGCCCCATAAAATTTTGCCCAACCCAGCCAAAAAAAAAAGGTAGAGATGTTTGGGCCTGGGCTAGTATTCAGGCCGTGCTAGGTTAGTGTTGCATTGAAATCTTCATTATATTTCCTTCCTTCTTTCTTTTTTCTTCCTACTTTGTAGCATATTAATTAATTTATAATTATTTTTGTATTTTTTTCAGATGACGAGATCAATTTTTTTTTTGGGTAATAGATGCTCTTCTTTTTGTTATATTTAAGCTTTTATTTTGATTTTTCCCCCAAAATGCTTCTCTTTTTGCATTAATTAATTTATAATTAATTTCATCAATAGATTTATTTTTTCTTTTATTTTACCATCATTTGGACAAGGCAACTGCCCTGCGTGTTATGCCAAGCTTGAAATGCATGGGCATCTCACTGGCGAGGCTAGGTAAAGGTTTGCAAAATGCAACCTATTCATACTTTAGACTAGTCGTTGGGTAAAGGTCTTGTCCAACCCAGCCTATATGCAGTCTTATTAGCAAGATTTGTATGGTTATTGTGGGCCTTCCCATCCTATTTCTTGCTAACGAAGATTGATCTCGCTAGTTGGAATATGACTCATAACAAACAAGAGAGTGAATTTAAATCTCATTATCAATATAAAGACCTTATTGATAAATAATTTACAAGTACATTTACAAAACATTCATAAAGGTTGGAGACATGCCATATCCTTAATGAGCCCATAAAACTCAACTCTTTTAAATTTTTTTGTGTATATATATAAATGCTTCGCCATTCTTATAATCCTTCCCAGCACGATGTAAATTAATTAAAACCCTGCGACTTCTAGATACTAGGTGGTCTGACCAAAAAAAAAAAGGAAAATTAACTCTAACAAGGCTCCTTGCTTCCTTAAAGCAAAGGAAGAAAGAGTTCTTCACCCTACAGCCCAACTACTATATAGTAATAGTCAATTTGTTCTAAGTGCAATTACTGGTTGGTTAATGATGGTTGAAGGTATATATACTGCCATTTTCGGTCTTATATAAAAGATAAAGAGAGAATAATTTTTTTTATTCTATTTATAGACCATGACCTTAATTTTTTTATTACAAGTTTTTTCTTTTATCCCAAATGAAATGTTAGTGAGAGAAAGTACATTATTAAAATAAGGATAAAGTTAATAACTTGTTAAGTTTTTAAGTAGATTTAATGGATTTTAATTTTTTTAATTCCGATGAAACATATTGAAATATTTTTTTTGTCTAGATATATTTATTATTTTTTCAAAAAAAATTACTTTTTATATATCAAGTATAGTTATAATCTTCTTGACTTTGATATATAATTATAGTTATTTGATTTACCAAATATATAATCTTCTTTTTAATTTATAAGTACTCCTACAGCCATGGGAGCACTTATATAATAGACTAAGTTATGAGAGTGTTTTTAAAATGATCTGGTATATATGAGCAAGCCTACATATTTAAAAGCTCTTATAAATTAAAAAGAAGTGCCTTCATAGATTTTTGGATAAATGAATAAATTATTTTCTAAACCTTAAATTTGAAAACATCATAAACTTTGAATTTGTTTAATATGTAAATTATTCTCTCAATTTTTAAAAACAGAATAATATAGCCATTACTGTTAATAAAAGTAAATTTTGATAGTTAGTTAATCAAAAAATAACAAATAAGAATCTTAAAAAATTATCCTTTTCTATAATTTTTGGTTCATTTATTTCAATTTTTTATCATTTCTTTAGTTTTTAAAGTTTTTTTGAATTTTTTAATCAATTAATGATCAAAATTAACTTTTATTAACAGTAAAAATTTTGTTGCTCTGTTTTCAAAAAGTTGAAAAAACAAATTATATAATAAACAAGCTCAGAATCTATGATGTTATTAGGTTTAAAATTTAAAGAGTAATTTACTTATTTAGCAGTTTTTTTAGCAGTATTCTGAAGTTTTATATATATATATATATATATATGATGGACACGTTAGTAGAAGTCACGGGTTGGTCGTTGACCAGAGCAATACATGACAATTGAGATTTCATAAACTAATTATCATACCACAATCTTCTACGTGGCTGCAGAACTAGTTAAATTTTGTTGCCGTTTTTCTCATTATTTATTCTGCTAACACTTATCGTTTCAGATAAATAATGAGAAACAAGACATATAAGAGTATCATTGCAAGATATTAAACCAAAAAAAGAAAGTACTTGGTAGTAGTTGATTAATCAATGATAAATAATAATTGTGATTAATTATTCATGTAAAGACAAAAATATGGTCAAGTTTCGCCACAAAACATCCTTAATTGGCTCGCTTAATTTGGTAAAGCAAGTAACGTGCTCGGCAATTTATAAACTGCTTCATTTAATAAAGCCCAATATTTTGAAGGGATAGAGCACAAGAGTTTTTTCATTCAAATTGTTCATGTTTTAAAATGAAATTTAATTAGACTATGTTATGATACATGAAAATTTGAATTTGAAGTTAATCTAAATCCAAATCCATGTTTTATTATAACTTTTATATAATTTTAAATTCTCTCTAAATCCTAATTATTTGAAATCTTAGCTACTCCATCTCTCTTATTTTCTTTACATTTTCACTATCAATGTTTTTATTACTCTTGCCTCCCATCTCATCTTTTGTCCTCCTCTTTCATAGTTTAAAATATAGAGGTAAGTTTGTCACCCTTGATTTTTCATTTTTGCTTTGAATTTTAACTCATTTCTCTTTTATTTTTCAAATTTTTTATACTATTCAAACAAAAATTTTTAAATATAAAAATTTTAATATAAGATTTTAAATCTAAAATTTAAATTCAAATCTACTAATCCAAATGCTATCTCATGAAATTTGGGCATTAAATGCATTTTCAAATGTTCAAGTTATCAGTATTTTAATTTTAATATTTTCTTAAATTTTAACATGAATAACTTATCTTTTGATTGGATGAAAAATATTCTCGATATGTTGAATGGTACGTTGGGGAGACTATTGACAAAGGTCCAAATAGATTATATGACTGACGATACGTCAGGATATGTAGTTCTTTGTTTGGGAATTAATTTAAAGTATTTTGGCATGTAGTGTTAAAATAGATGTGTTAAGAAAATGATATAAGTTTAATTCATTTCATTGGAATTCACTGACAAGTTTTCTTATTGAATATGATATAATTACAAATTTTGTATATTATCATTGAATTGTATCCTACGAGAGCATTTCATGATAGAAACGCTCTGTAAACCTCACTTATATGAGTGTTTTCAAAACACTCTTGTACATACGAAAGCATCTGGATGTGGGATACTTTTGAAATATTCACATGGATTAAAAAAGTGCTTCTGTAAGTTTTTTTTTTTTTAAGTTATGAGATTTAATTTTTATAGTAATGAGATTAAAACAAATGGATATAAAATATAAAATCTATCCAAACTGTATTATTCATAAATATAAAATGCAAATGGGAAAAAATTCTCTATACATTTAATTGGGTCATGCAATCAAATATTTTATCCTTCTATATTTTTTCTACATATTTCAATAAGATTTAAATACTAGAAAAGCATCCTATAACGACTTCTAACTCATTATTTATATCTAGTATCACACCTGGAAAGATATCTAGTTCCTTATAGTTTATTTTATACTAAAACTTGATTTCAAATTAAAACAAATAAAATAAGCAACTAAATGAATCCATTATAAAATTAGTGATACACGTAGTTTTGGTTGAGCTTTGAACTTTACTTTGGAGGATGACAAGAAATCTGTTGATATAAACAACACAAGGTCTCTCCCTCATTTCAGGAACAAATTGCTTAATTTCTGCAACCTTTCAATATCATCAGTAATTACTTTACAAAATAAAACTGTTCCATCAATCCCCTCTTGTTGTTGCATTCTTAGCTTCATAGTTCATTAGTCTCCGTCATGTCCAACATGGACGTCTCTTTCTCAGATGATGAATTTTCCTTCATAAGTGCAGTCACAAGTGTAGGAGGAGCTAGCAGAAGCCTAGAAGAGCTCATGTTCTTCTACAGTGTGCCAACCAGTCCTAGCTTCATCAGGACAAGTTCACTATATGGTTCTGATCTTGATGCAGAAGATGAATTCGAATTCGAAACTAGTCGTCGTTTCCTTGATCCTCGCAATCTTGAAACTGATCAAAAGAAAGATGATGATGAAGAAGAGAATGATGAGAAGCAGAAGCAAAGGCTTCAAAGGAAGAGTGAGGATTCTTTGCCAACCATGTCATTTGCTGATGAGCTTTTTTGTGATGGCAAGGTCTTGCCTCTGCCTCTTAAGCTTCCTCCAAGGCTTCAAAATGGAAGTGCTCGGAAAGCGAGCATGCTGAGCTCATCGGCATCTTTGTCGCCGAGGTCGTTGGGGTCGTCGGTGAAGCGAACACTTTCAGGGAAATGTTTGTGGAATGATGATTTTGATCCATTCATGGTGGCTTTGAAAGTGGTAAGAGAAGAAGAGGAGAGAGGGAAACCAAAGGAAAGAGATGGTATTAGAAGGACTAAGTCAGAATTACTAATCAGGAGCAAAGGCCCAAACGGTGGGCCAAGTGGGCTGGCATGTGAAGGTCCAAATGAGCCATTGATAGCAGCATCAAGAGGACCAAAAATGGTGTTTAGTGAGCCCAAAGGGTTGGAGCTTGCAAGGAAAACAAGACTAATTGGGCTTGACAAGAATGGGCCCAATAGAAACAAAGCAGAGAGTGAAAGTGGTGGGGCCTGGAAAGAGAAGAGGAAGAGAGAGAAGATAATGAAGTTCCTATTTGGGAAAGTAAGTGGTTATCACAAGTTCAGAGATCAAAAGGATGAAACAGTTTGTGAGGTGAAGAAAATGACAATGACATGTTATAAGCCTAGGCTTCTTCTTTGCTTGGGTTATGGAGGAAGGTATGTCAAGTGATTTAAAACACACTGAGCAATACTATATTAAGTTTATAAAGGAATATTTATCTATTGAACTGTTTTTTTTTTAAGAAAAAACTCTGATATTTTTAAAATTAGATGGTTCAAATTGAATTACATTTTATTTTTATATGCTTAATTTTTATTTTAATAAGTGTAAAATTTAAAATAAAGATAATCTATTGGAGTTACTTTTTACAAAACAAATTTAACATCTAAAATTTTAAAAATAAAAATTTTAAATATGAATTGTCTAAATTAAAGACTCCTCATCATTCTTCTTTTAAAAAACAACAAAAATGCATGCTCATCATTGCAGTGAATTCCAAATCTGAATACATTCTTTTATGTTGATTCATTTTTGTGCAAATTATGGCACATGTTTAAAGAGTAGTTCTTTAATTTTAGACCTTCCATAGTAGTTCTTCAAAATTATTTCCATCGCCAATACATACATACATTTTAATGAAGTTAAAAAGGTTAACGGATATATAATAGCGTGATTGCACTTAATCTAAAGGATTTTCTTTTTCTTTTCAATTTTTTTGGATATTCATGACCAAGATCTCCAACTTCCATATATATATAAATATATAAAATTTTCCATACATGTCAGCTTATCAGTACATCAACTTCATGTGAGCATAAAGGTTATTAGTGACTGAAGCCATTTCAGAAAAATATAATAGAAGTTAATAATAGAAGACTAGATTAAGAACATGTATCTTGATCAAATCATTATCCAGATCACAGAAAATCCAGCAATGAAAGCTTCACGGAGAAACAACCATCAGATTTGCAGATCACAGAGGATATAATTTAATAATTATATACTTCAAAGCCGATTATAGTCTGAAACAAAATTAAATTGTTGGAGAGACAAACAAAACATTCTATAAGCATATTGCTAATGAATCATTTACAGAGTTATTGTCAGACAGAACTATCTTGAAGCCGAGTGAAATATCAGGAGCAAACTTGAGATCAAAAGCTATATTCTATACATAGTGGAACGAATGTTTCTACATCATTTAAAGCATAAAAGCAAAAAGTAATCTACATTTATGGAAATCACATGAATATTTTCCCAAGAAAAAAAATTGATCACAACGATGTAATTTGGGGGGGGGGGGGTAAAAGAAGAAAATGGCATGCTCACCATTGTGCATTTGGCTGAATGAGGAGAAGCTGTTCACTTCATGTTCTACCTACCCCCCCCCCTAGTTTTCAGACCATAAAAAATTAAGTTTCGATCTTGAATTTAAGCTAGCATGGAATAAAAATCTGGTCTGATGCAGTTCCTACTACTAGTCCAAGACTTGAGCAGGCCAAAGGCGTCTCCAGGTGGCAATCTCATTCTCACTGTAAATCTTTCTGATTCCTCCATAGAACCCATCAGCCTCATTTCCCTCCTCCCTATGATTCTTCCTACAGATGTTTGTTTGTCTCCATCGCGAGCCAGGCATGTACTGGTTGAACTCTAGCACAACTGTGTCTGCACCAAATCCATTCAGCATCAAATAAGTTATGCTGCAATCCTCAGAAACACTTACCAGCCATAGGGTTATAGCCATAACAAGGCCAATGCCCTGCCATGACTACAAGTGAAAAATGATAACTGTCTCCAGTTTCCAGCATTTCTTTTCACATGAAATTATTTCACTTGATGAGAGACTTAAAGAGGACTAAATCATATATCAATAAATTTCATTTCTCACTAGTTCATTGCATGCAGATTACTTTCAAGTTATGACAGCTAACACAATACTTTAGAGTGAAAGCATTTGGTGGTTACACAGTTTGCCTCCACTCAAACAGATAAGTCACAGGTGCCACATTTGTTTTTTTTTGTTTTTTTTTTTTTGGGGGGGCACTGTCGAGAAACAATCTGAAAGTGAAAAATCAGAAGGAGAAATAAGTTCAAGAGAAGAGGACATTCCTCTAAAGTCATGGATTGTTTTTGGATTAACACTAGACAGGAAAACTAACTAATATGTGGTATCCAAGTAGCGAAATATCCTATTTATCTACTACAGATCCACACTTCTCACCATTGTGGGGAACCGGGGATTGAACACCCCCCGCCCCCACGCGGGCGGTTTTGAGGGAAACACAAAATTCCTCGAGGGCCCCAGTGAAAATAGGCAACAGTGACCATTTTCATGCCTATCCAAGCAACCAATAAACAAAACGCCACCACGTGACATAGGAATATGACGAAGGGAGTTTTTCCAATGAAATAAGAGTTCTGAGGGCAGAGATAAGAACAATCTGATTGAGATAGGCATAGTGCTGTACACGTGATATTCTTTGAACGGGCACAAATCTTGAGTATTTAATATCAGATTAGAATTGTAATGTATGGAAGAGCTTGCTGGGAAAGCCCAATAATGTGTTGTTGACAAACAAAAATGCTTCAAAGTATTATACTTTTATCAGGACATCTATCATCTGAAAATAAACAGCCCAAGAACTTTACCGAAGTTTTATCTATTATATCCCTGTCAGGCAGGTGAAGGATAACTACTTTCTAATATTAACCTTACTTATGATGATATTGCTATCTGTTGGGAATGAAATGTTTGATAGTTACCTTAACAGAAAGTTGTGGGTAATCATGGCTACCTTACGAAGAGATCAGAAAAATGGAAACAGAAGTCGGAGGCTTATAATAATTAGAGTAGCCCCAGTGCCCCACATAGCATAAGGATTCCTACTAGATTTGAAACAGAAACTTATAAGGGAAATGGAGTTCTTTTAGCGTAGTTGGCCATTAAAGAATCCACTGAGACATAAGTTATCAATGTGTTGGTGGCAATGATGACACACTGACATGATATGTTTTAGGGGACCATTCCAATAGCATAACAGGGGGTCCACGTTTAATATCTAAAACCATGAAAATAATTAAATAAAATAGCCTAACTTCTGGTCTCTTCCATCAAATTAAATTAAAGTCACTTCTTCCCTTTATGTCGTCCCAAATACAAAAGATTACATTGTTTAAAACGTATGTATGAAACTTCAACGTTCACTTAATTGCTTTCTTTCTCATCATCATAAAGGCAGAAATATTTTGCTTTCCACCAATTATATCCAGTTGCTTCTGAAAAATTGTAGTTCATCTAAACCCTACTACAATCAATTGTCATGTGGTTAAATCATATCGTTTTAATGATACGCTCGATATGATCATAGACAGGATATGATTCTATTTTAAAGGAGGAAAAGAACGACAATTAAATGAATGATTATAACAATCATCTAACAGGAAAATGAGATGAATTTACCACTATTATGACAACGGCAGTAATGTGCATTCCCATCACATGATTCTAAGTGACCAACAGCCCCATACCACCAGCCTGCAAGAAAGGTATATCTCGTCACGGGCCAATTAATCTAAGGTAAATGATATAATTCCGTTTCTGCAAAATATATACCACGAGATGTTTACTTTTATAAGTAGCTATTCAGCTATGCAGAAATAAACTTTTTAAAGGAAACAATACACTTTTTCTTTTTAACTTTTTGTGTTTGACCCACACCAATAATGTTGTTAAAAGTGTTTGCATAACTGGACAAAATATTGAATTAAGTTATTTGTTAACTAAAATGTATAAAAGGAATAATTGCACTGCCAAACATGCCCTAAAACAAGGGTATAAGGAAGTTATGGTCTGAAAATCTCTGACACATGGCGATTTCTATACTATCAAAATATAGCATGATGAGTAAAAGGAAGCGCAAATATCTTTCTGACCCCGTATATATATCAAGAAGAAGAAACGTATGACCTTCCTAACATTCTAAAAACATCTCCCCCTTCCCCCTAAAAGTTCAAAAAACAAAAATAAGATTGAATGAAGAAATAAACTTTGTTCTAGGCTAAATATTAGATACAGCCATCATCTTTTCCGTTCCTTTTACTTTTCCAGAAGATAAAGACTATGGTCCCGCATTCTGCATCCTTTTTTTCCAAACTATGATAATATTTTATTTGATATGTTTAAATTGTTCTTTCACTGGTATCACAGCTTTTTCCAGCCAAAGTAATTAATTGGAGAAGTAGAAGACCAAGATGGAGGGAGGAACAAACCATAAGGGAATTCTTTGTTTCTCCTCCACTGAATCTCTATATGATCACCAGGACGTAAATCATTCAAACAGTCAGAAATATGAAGATCATGAGGGGAAGTATCAGTTGGTGGAGCTCTTAGCCTTTCCCATGTGATGCCAGTCTCTATTGCAATTGCCCTTCTTCCATGTGGAGGATACCTATAAGACAATATGAATAATTAAATTATACAACCAGATCCAGATTCATGTTGTCTTTCTCCTGTCATGTTTTCCTTGTACAAACTCTTCCAACGTCTTTTGAGCAAGTTTATCACACACATCATTGTCTACTAAGAAACTAATAAATGTATGATCACCACAAAAAACAAATGTCTCATTACCTGGCTTGGAAGGTGTCCGTGTGCCGGTCATAGCTCAGCTCAGCATCATAGCAAGATAACACGAATCCAACATGACCATTCTATACCGCAATCGCAAATGTAACTTATGAGAAAACTAAATCCTCCAAGTTCAGTGAAAATCCAAGAAACTTTCTTTTTCGTTTTCGTTGGTATAAAGGTAGTTATAAATTTTTAACAGAAAAATCACTAATGTAATTTGAGAGAAACAAAATCTTCTGAGTACAGTTAAAATCCAAGAAACTTCTCTATATGTTTGTGAGTGCTATGGTAAATATAAATTTTTGAAAGAGAAACATAAAAAGACACAAGTGTAAATTGTGAGAAAACCCTCCTAATCCAATTAAATTCCAAGAAACTTTGTATTTTTTCAGGTCTCACGGCAAATGTAAAATTATTAACAGAAAAGCCGGAGAGGAATTCACCATACCTCGCGGTTATAGACCTGAGCAGGGAACCAGAAATTGCCAGACTCAAGAGCAAGATACCAAGTCATGACAGAATCAACTGGCAAGGAACATGGCTGGTTGCTGCTATGATTATTATTATTTGCATCACCCTTCAATCTCATCCATGAAAAAGACCAATTAAGAGATAGAAACCTCCTCAATCCCCTGTGCTTCCCCTGTTTCAGACTGCCCATATCTTGTTTTGAAGCAATATGCCATTGCCATTCCCTATAAGCAGATTTACCAATAATCCTGCCCCATTTTTGCTTCATGTGTCTCTGCCAAAAGTAATCACTGATACTTCTCTCCCTTAAGGAACGGCAAACACCTGCCATTTGACAAAGAGCTGGAGGAGGTAGCCTCTCAAGAATGCATTCCAAGACCAGCTCTGGTAAGTCCAAAAGTGAAGTATCTTGGGAATCCTCGACATTCTCTACTCTTGAAGTGAAGGCCATCTTCTTCATTAGGGACATTCTTGAAGGAATTTCAGAGGGAGAACCCAGAAAGAGACGACAGGATATCAACTTAGAGATTGATTTTGCAGACAATAACTGTTTGCAAAACACCAAGGAGATCAATCTCAAATCACTTTTCCAAGGTTGTTGAGGTTTGAAAGGAAGAGATTTCAGAAACAGGAAGAAGGTGACACAAGTGATGAAGAGAACTAGCATTAGGAAAGAGGAAATCTCTTGCGGGTCAAATTCGAGTTTGGCATAGGCGATGATAACAGAGCAGCCTTGGGGTAGGAAAAGCGATGGCTAAGAGTTAAGAAGAAGCCCAAATGAGTCCCCTTCTCCAGAAAAATTGAGGCAATATTTTACCACGAGAGCCCACCAAAGGCCAATGGTGGGCCTCTCTCCAATATTTGATCAGAATAAAAAACAAAAAGAAAATAATTCCACAGCAACTGAATGTTACTGAAATTTCCTTGAACCACTATTTTGTGGGTTAGCAAGAACAACCGTACAGACAGCTGTCATTCATGTGTAGAAATGGGGTCCTAAAAAGGATGAGGGGAAGGTGAACCAAGAAGGAAGCTAATGGAGGTGGGGTAGCAGGATCTGTTGTCAGGTTTTCTGACACCTGTAAAATGGAAATGGCGTGAAATGGATGAAGATAAGTCTAGATACAAAGACCCATATCTCATGAAATCTCTGAATCTATTGGTTCAAGGAATGAATTATTTTTAAGAACAGTGTGGGTAGAATAAAGCAGATCTGGTTATTTTGGAATTGAATGCACTATCATCAGGCTCAGGTGCGCCCAACCAAAACAAGATTTACAATATAAAAAATGGGAAATTGAATGAATTATCCAATGGACAAAATTTCAGGGTGTTCAGTGCATATACAGAAGAAGATAAAAGAGATTTGATGAAGACGATGATGAATGTGAAGGGCGGGTCCTCCTAGGCTCCTACCCTCCACTCCAACAGATTCTTCACCCCACCTCAATAATCCCTTCGATATTCACAGAATTCCCCCTTATTGCTTCTTCTTCTTCCTTCTTCTGTTCTCTTTGGAGCAATATAACAAACAGGCTGTGGTCAAACAAACGAGAAACAACAGTAAATTCTGCAAAAGATGGCCGGCTAACGTTAAACGGGAATTTTTGTGGATAGATCAATAATTGAAAATAAATGAAATATATAAATAAATTATTTCTCTCTCTCTCTCTAGATCCGTGCCACACTCCACTCTCTGATATCTCTCCAACAAGTTGGAGGAAAATCCGTCTGACCAGGAAAAGTAACTGGGTTGCACAATGGATAAACCCAGTTGTTGATGTGAATGAAGCTCGGCGTATGATCCAGTACACTAGCGTCCGCAGCCGTAGGAAAATGTCTCCAACTACTTCAGGACACGTGGCTTTCCAAAAGTGCATGTTGGCGCCGGGACCATTATCAGATACTCTGGCCCTGGATTAATTAATTATTTCATCACCATAGTTTTCACTTTACACCAATTTTCATTTTCAATTGAATCTTTATATTTCAGTAATTTTCACCTTGCTGCTTAAAAGTTTTTATGGTTAAGTGAAAAATCAGACAAGCCCCATCAGTTCATCCAGTAACTCGATGTATTGACCAATTGGCTGGTTCGATTTATAATATAAATCAGAATAGTGATAATTCAGATTCACCCAATCAACCCAAAGATGATCTGGTCTCAAAAACTTGCCAAGTTAAATTGGAAAAAAATAATTAATGAGAGGAATTTTTATCTAAACTTACCTAAAAGCTAGCATGATATCTCAACACTCAAATGCAGGTCTCACAAGCAACATTGTGTTAAACTTAGAAACACCAGGCATGAGTTTAAAGAGCTGTTTTGATTGGGTTCATCTTCTTTTATACTTTTATATATATTATGAGTACTAATTTGACCATTGAGACAAAGCTTTCATCATCAATATTTATTTGATCCTTGCTTACTTTAATTTTGTTTTTTTTTGTATGAATTTTTTTATGTTTTCTTCTTTAATCACATAATTTATATATAATCATATTCATATATGAATTGTAATTATCTCCTTAGATTTCTTTCTTTACGTACATCACATGCAATTTTTTGGTGGAGAATATAAATCGCTAATTAAAAGGTTTTACTGGTTCAAAATAGAAGTCATTTTTTTTAATTTTTTAAACCATTAAATGCATTTTTCCTTAAATACTCGTCATTAACATTGTTCAGCCAAAATGAAACAACTATGCCATGAAGAAAGGTAAATCATTTAAGTAGGGATAAATTTTACATGCTCTGGTACAAAATTAGTTAGTTAAAACTTAAGGTTAAATGGTAATTTCACCTTAAACCATAAATTTATGAGCATATATGACCTTAAACTTATTTTTATGTAATATTCCTCTTCAATTTTAAAAAATAGTGTAATGTCATTCTTACAAGTAACAAAAGTTAATTTTAACTACTAATTAATCAAAAAATTACAAAATGACCTAAAATTGCATAAAAATATCAAGAAATTTTATCGGTCCTTTTCTATATTTTTTTATCCTTATATGTAATTTTATGGTCAACTAATTATTAAAATTAACATTTGTAAATGATAAGAATAATATTGCATTATTTTTAAAAGTTGAAAAGAAATATTACATAAAAAATGAGTTTAAGAACTCAAATACTCTTAAAGATATAGTTTATGAATAAATTTATCATTTAACTCTAAAACTTAAACTACTGTCTTTAACTTCTTTTTTTTTAAAGAAAATCTATGAGGCATGTATTAGTGATTGAGATGGAATGAAGTATGCTCCTAATTTATCTTTAACTTTTTAGATATTTTTAAATTTATAATTTAGGGATAAATTTACCATTGAATCACAAAACTTAAATTGTTATTTTTAACTTTTATTTAAAAAAATCTGTGAGACATTTACTGGTGACTGAGACATGATGAAGTATCCTCATCATTTATTTTTGATATAATTATGACTTGTTGATGATTTACTATCCAGCAATTTAGACATGTGCTAGATAATAACTAATAAATATTCTTGAGGGAGTAATTATGATGCCAACAATAATGATGTAATGATTTATAATTTAATATTAGTAAATAGTAATAATTAAAATTCAGCAAAACATTGGGGCCTTAAAAGAGCAAAATGCAAATATTTAGAAATTACTCGTCTGGTCTTATTTATAAAATAAAAAAAGAAAAAATTTAATCTTATTTATAGAGCACTTGTCAATTTTCAATACTTCTCTTTATATTTTTACCTTTATTAAATGCTTTGAATAAAAATATCAGTAATGAGATTTAAGAATGTTTATTAAGAATAAAGGTAAAAACTTATTAAACTTTAAGACAAAGTAAATGAGGTTTAATGTTTTTCTTGATTATGGTGAAACATATTGAAAGTAACTTATAAATAGGATTAGAAGGAGTATATTGTATTATAGTAGTATTTAAATTTTCCATTTAATTATCATTTATTTTTCTAGAATATTATTTCAATTTAAATAAAACATCATGAAAAAGAGTAATAATAATAGTAATCTAATGATTTTTTTCTCCAAAAATGTTCCTAGTGAATATTCAAAATTAATGATATTTTTATAATGATTTTTTTATTAAATTACCTTATTTTTTATATTTATTTTTTATTAAATCAATGATTATAACTGTCTTTTTAATGGAAGTTGGTTAAAAATATTTTATAATTTTAAACAGAGGGAATAATTATTTCCGGCTCATAAGAAAATTGGTGTTTGTAAATTATTGAAAATTGGAACTGATATCACTATTATTAATAATGGACTATAGCAGCAATAATAATCAGTAATATAATAAGAAGAATCGGTGGGAATCTGAAACGAATGGTGGGTGTGAATTATTTAGGACATAGTGTGGTCCTTCACTAAGACAAACACAGCATATCGCAGCAGAAGCAACCACAAGGGACCGCTTCCTCCACTTGTTTCTCTCATTTCATATTCATAGAAAAAATTACATAAAATGACAACATTACTTTGAAGTATCATCATTTCTATCACCAAAATTATCAATTTTCTTTTCAAAAAAAAAAAAAAGAAGAGCAAGCACTAAACTCTAAAGTGACAAATAGGAACCTACTCCCAATTACAAGGGAGCTTATATGAATTGTCACATCTAACTTTTTAATTGATAATTAAACAGTAATAATTAACAGCCATACAATTGTAATTGATAATTTTGATAAACAATATAAGACTTCAGGACTTTTTTGTATTTAGATTCTTTATGTAGGATTTTTGTATTTAGATTCTTCGTGTGGGACTTTAAAGTGATTTTTTATATACACACATATAGAAACATAAATACTAGTAAAATTAAAATTATAGTGAAGGACATTTGACAACGTGTTTCTAATCTATCACTAATCATATGCATTTGTGACAGAAATTTTGTGATGAACTAGGCATCTGTCACTAATTATATAAATTAGTAATGAATTAGCTAAATCAAAAATGTCATCACATTCTTGTCAAACATTACAAATTTAATGCTATCAGTGACGGATATTTTTAATTAAAAAATTAGTCCTAAGTATTTTATAAAAAATAAAAATATATATATATATAATGAGACTCACATGATAAAAAAATTCGAAATTACCGAACTAAATTTTCAATTACACATATAGTGTCTTCCTTTTGTTATGAATAAATATAATGTAAATTTATAAATAAAAAATAAATTTTATCATATAAAAATATTTAATTATTAACATATTTACATTATATTACAAATCAAGATTGAAAGGTTATTACAGTTTAATTTGCAAAAAAACAAAAACAAAAAGGGAGAGTTATAAAAAAGCAGTTTGATAGAGGATATCAAATTTGTTCATCATTAATTTTAATTTTTTTAATAGTAATGAAATGTGTACTCTGTCATGTCCTTTTTACAATATGCTTTTTTTTTAAAAAAAAAAAGTCTAAAGGTGTCTTTAAAAAAATATTAAACAATGTTTCATTTTTATTCTTTAGTTTAACGATATTCTTGAAACTTTAGAAAACATGATAACTTTGCACAAATAACGAAACATCTTTCTCATATTTTTATGGGATTACATTTTGCATTAGAATATTTATATTTTTTTTATTACACAAATTTATCTTTTATTAAAAGTAATTTTTTAAGAATAATTGGGCACTAAAAATCTAAAACACTTCTCCTAACAAATATTCGACAATTAATTAATCATGTCTTGAGCAACTAATTATTGTAATTAATAAGAGCACAATTAACAACACAAACAACATTTATGCCTAATGAGAATATATAAATATTGATAGAGAGTGTGAGAAAATAAATATGAACATGTGAAGGAGAAAAGAACAACATTTTTATTGAAGAAGTCTTAATCATTAATGCCTAATGTCTAGGCATAGGCATAGTTGTGATTTTACTATCACTCACTAATCAATATCTTCTTTTTTATTCTTCAATGGACCCACACACCATAGCTAATTCAACTTTCTTCTCACACACACACGCAAGAAAATAATACTTGAATTCAGGTTCAAAATGACCCTCTTTTTTAATACAACGCATCGTGACATGCCATGACTTATGACTAATTAAAATGCAAAGTAAAAATATTTCCAATAAAATTGAATTAAAAATTCATGAATTAGCAAATTCGATTTAGAAGTTGTCATGTTAAACTTGAAAAATCATACAAATTGATATAACATAGAATTAATAATGACAAATGTAAGATTTTCTTTTTGGATCACAAAAGGATTTTGAATTTTAAACTTTTTTATACATTGAGAGAATTCGAATATCTAACTTTTTGTTATTATTCATAAGCATTCTCCTAATGAGGCAATCTTATTTAAGATATATATGATTGTACATTAAATATAGATAATTAAATATAGATATTTTTTTTAATGAGAATTTAAATTTTAGTTTATTATATTATGAGAAATTAGTTCATTTTATTAAATACAATCTTTATTGATTTGAATATTAGCTTACATGTCAACTTTTGTAGTAGAAACTAAACTATTCAGTTTAGCAATAACTTACAATTGTTTGAATAGCCTTGATTCTTAAGGCCATCAAACAAACAATTCCCTAAACTGAATGGTTTCAAAAAAAATTTAAATAATCATTAATATTTAACAAATATTTTTGGCCGAACAATTAATATTTAATCTATGATCATAAGATAATATAGAAAATTTCTTTTTCATAAAATATTTACATCTCCATTGAGGCCATGACAACTACAACTTTACTATATAATCCAGACAAATTAATAATAGTAGATGAAAGATTAATATTCATCCATGAAGCAACTCAAAGTATCTTTAGGGATAAGAGGAAGAACACACAAAGGTGATTCTTTCTTTGAATAATTACTAGACACGTTGCTTTCACCAAAATAGAGAGGGAAAAAAAGAAGAAGATATTACTACTGATTAAAAAAGGAATGTTCACTTCTTTATATATAAAAAAGGAATGTTCACTTTTGACGAAAAGCAGATCTGTTCCCTTGACATCACAAGATTTGGATTCAATTAAAAAAGCAATAATCAAATTATGTAGTTTATCATAATGTAGAAGTTTCGATACAATATCGTCTTAATAATAAAAATGATAACGATTGTCAACTAAAGATGATATATTATACATATGTAATGTTACTACTGATTTTTTAATTAAAAAAATTAGACACAATAGGCTAATTTTTAGAACTATAGAATATAAATAAAGAACGTATATAAATACGAGCAACCTAATGCATGTACAATCTTTTTTTCTTAGTTTACCTTTTATATTTATTAAATTAGATATTTATATAAATGTATCTCTTATACATCATATAGTATTAAAAAGAAAAAACAATATATAATTTTTTAATAATAAAAATTTTATTGATATACTAATACTTTTTTAAAAACTATTTATATTTTAAACGGAGGGGAGTACATTGTTAAGTTTATCCCAAAAATGTCTTTAAAACTGACAAGGATATTTTGGTCATTATATATTATAATATTTTTGTTGGCATTTGTAATAGCATAGTTACGACATCAACTCTAAGCTTTCACCACTAGTACATATTTGACTTTTTAAAAGTAACTTTTTATATTAATTGCTAGGCAAGTGGTGCCAAAAAAAAAAAAAACAAGACGGTCACAAATTAATAATTATAAGCTGGTTGTTGGATTTTTTTTTTTTTTTTTACAATGGTTTCTCGAGGAACTAATGAAGTAAGTGATATTTTCTACGTACATCAGTTGCCTAGTTTGTTAATGTGGAAAGTAATAAAGGTGTTTAAGAATTTTAAAAAAATTAATTACTTTATATATCAATTTTAATTATAAATTGTATATTTTTGTGTATGAGATGTATAGGCAATATATGTATAGAAACTGATAAATCATTTAAAAAAAATTACTTCATATATCAGTTGTGATCATAATCAATATAGAAAATTTGGTACGTATTTATTTATTTATTTACTTTTCAACGACTTTCTACATTGATTTCAAATTTGTAACAACATGGCTTTTGAAACCACTCTGTAAAATCTTTTTTTAACCACTATTAAAAGTTTTTTCTATAATAATGCACTGACTTCAACATGTTTTAAGGTAATTATAGTAATTTATCCAAGCTTTATCTTCACAGTCATCCCAAGATATGGAATGGCAGTTAAGTCCAAGACTTAAAATTAATGACAATTAGGTGCTGGCAAATTTTTTTTTTAAAAAAGTTGTAAATATTGATTTAAACAAGTGCAAATTTAAAAAATTTAATTGTAGAAAAGTCATTTAAATTTCAAATGTATGTCTAAAATTATATTAGGAATTTTTATTTATAACTATCTTAATTAATATTTATAACTCATTTAAAAAAATTATCAAAAAATTAACTATTATTAATTTAATGTTTTGAACACCAAATTAATGTCTCTTGTTTATTGGAAAAGCTTGAGGTGTACATGATGTTTACAGTTTAACAAACTGAACTTGACAACATTGATTTAAAATTCAACAAAAATTGCTGGCCTAGTGCATGCTCCACTTGTCAAACAACTTGTTTGTTCTTTGTCAGATCTCAAAAGACAAATAAAGAGAGCAAGATGGCCTGATGTGCAAAGACAATAATAGTTCTTAACAGTTTAAAATTATTTACATGATTTTTATTTTTTTGCCACTGTTTTAACAATTTAAACGTATGTTGTTCACGATTCATGATATACCCAAATGATGTGTGTGTGTGTGTATATATATATATCACCAAGCGTGAAAAAATGTTTTTAAATTGAAAAAGTAATCGACTTTTATTTGATGGAACACTAATTAAGTCTCGAAGAAATTATTTTATTCAAATAAATATTAGTAAATTTCTAAATGTAAAATAAGTCCCTTAAATCATTAGCTCGCATTTTCATATAATATAATATATTTTTAATTTTAAAATTAAAAACTGAGTTGAAATTCAAGGAGACAAAATTTCAAGTTTGAGAAACAAAGTTGTAAATTTGTGGAAATACTCAAATAATAATAGGTTACTTTTTAAATTTAATCATTATAATTTGTAACCATATTAAAATCAAGAAAGAGACTTGCAAATTCAAGACCATGAAATTATAAGTTTGAAAAATAGAGTTATAAATTCTTGAAAATTTTCAAATATCAACTTGATTATTTTCAAATTCAAATATTAAGATTTATGTTTTAATTAAAATTAAAAAAAGAGTTATATATTCAACAAGATGAAATTGCAAATTTAGACGATAAAATTGTAAAATATTAAATTTGGAAGACAAATTTATAATTTTTTATTTTGAATTCATAAGTCATTTCTTGAATTCAATAAGAAATGCAAATCTCAATGCTGACATTTGAAAAAAAAAACATGTTAGTATTTGAACGCTTTCAAAAATTTACAATTTTACCTTTTAATTTATAATTTTATATTTTTTAGTTTGTAACTTTTTTTTAATTTTAAAGTTGAGAATATATTACATTATATGAAGGTAAAATTAAAAATTTAAAAATATATTGTTGAATTTTAAAATTGAAGAGACTTACTTTATATTTTAAATTTTGTTGGGAACCTATTTGAATAAAATCATTCCACTCTTCGTTGGGTGCAATTCCCCCTTCTCTCTTTCATTAAAGTGGGACACGTGGCTCAAAGTGAGAAGATTTAAAAGCAGCCCCCCAATGGGCAATCAAATCAGTGAATCACTCTCACTCTCACCACAGTCCACACCACACTATCCACTTTATTGGATTCCATTAGATCCGAATAAGAATAACCCACTAGATTATTAATGATTATAGAAAAAATAAAAACATACCAAATATAATAATAAATTAAATAAATATTGGAAACAAAACATCCAATATTATTAATACTGTTATTAACTAACACATGCTCAGGGCCGGAGACATGGGAAGACAGTAAGGATCACAACCATCCCTAACTTCTAAATTTTTCTTAATAAAATATAAGAGTTATATATTTTTAACTCTATAAGTTAACACATTATAAAAATCTTGAGACATTAGATAAAAGTTTTATTTTAATTTTATAATAATCTTTTATACATGTATAATTCAATTGTTTCAATAACTTAAAAATATAGTTGTAACAGAATCTACTTATTGTTAATAATATAACATTATAGTTGCTCTTAAAACATTAATGTCATTTAATTTTGCTTTCACTTTATATTTAATGAAAGAAATTATAAAAATTATTATTAACAAACTCGTCAAGCATTACAACAAAAATTTCAAGATATATTGAATGTTATGTGTTTGATATCTACTATAAAATTACTTATCTAATAGTTAAGAGGTATGATTAAGATATATTATTTGAAAAAAATTTATTTTTTATTATAACCAAGCTATTAAAATTTATTATATGAATAATTTTTACTATGATATACTCATCGACATAAAAAATTTGTGAGAATTGAGTATCATTATCATGTTGATATACTTATTTCTATATTATCAATTAAAATAATTAAATAGTAAATTTAGTAAACAACTAATTTACTCCCTCCATTAAAACTATAAGCATTTTTAATTTTTAAGATATAATCATTGTCTTTTTTTTTTAAAGTGCTCCTATTAAATAAATCACTTTATATTTATTTTAAAGTGAAATATCATATTAAATAGGAATAAATATGAAAAGATAAAGTTAATTTAAAGACAAATAACTACTTTATTGATGTGTAAGATTCAGTTAAAAATACCTTATATTTTTTAATGGAGGGACTAGTTTTTTAGATTAAATAGAATTTTAAATCCCAAAAATACATTTAAATTATTGGATGCTCATGAGAAAGATAAAATTTTGCCAATTAAAGATAGTTATATTGAGAAGAAAATTGTTAAAAATTTATCATAGACATGATAGTTAATTATTCTTATGTCATGAAAAATTGATGAGCAAAACTTAAAAAATAAATGTAAAATTAAAATAATAAATATATATATATATATGTTGAAATATTTATGCTATGTTAGTGATATTAATATAATGAATTTTCTTTCGATTATCATATATGCTTTATTATCTCGACCCCTCTAATAAAATTTTTTGGCTTTGCCCCAGCACATGCTTGACTTGGGTTGGATCCTAAATTGAAATATAGCCTTTCAATATTATTGTTTTTAACAACTACTTCCTATAGTTCTATTTACAAATCATTTTTAATATATTTTATCAAAATCAACAAAAATCTCAAGTCCCGTTAACTCTATTTTAAAATTCAAAAAATTTTCACCTGTACACCATAATGAAGATAAAAAAATTATTTTTAATAAATTTTCTAATAATTAATAAGGACAAAAAATAAAGATGAATATAGAAAATAATGAGATAGCCTATATATATGGCTAAAATTAATCTTTTTTTATTTTATAAATAAGATTAGAGAAATAATTAAGGTTGTATACTAATGTAAATTCAAATCAGGTTAGGTTTTGATTAAGGGAAGCTTTTCCCAATGTAATTTTTTGCAGGGAGAATTGCATGCAAGAACAACCAAAGGATATTATTTGTAAATAAAAACTAATAAAAAATTAATTGCTATTAAAATGAGAACAATAATTTGTATTTTTTCAAATGATGATTTGTTCTGGCAAAAAAAAAAAAAGATGATTTGTCATTAGTTCTTATTGCAAATAATATATTTTACTGGTTCTTGTGTGCAACTTTGCCTTTCCCCTATCTACGGGCTTGTATTTAAAATTCTGTTTAAGAGATGTGAGTTCCATAATATTCAATCTATAATTGCCCTTGTTTTATTATTTTTATTCTTCAATTATATGATCATTAACTCAATATTGTTATTTATTCTTTTAGCCGAATATATTGTCATTTACTCAATGCCTTTTTCTATAAACTAATACCCCTCCATCTCAATTTATAAAATAATTTTAAATAAAATTATATGTGTTAATAAAATTTATTAAATACACGTTATTATTTTATTTTTTAATTTATAAAATATAAGATTAGATATTTTGTTCATATTACAAAATTTATTTTGATAACTTTTAAAGTTGTGTACTTTTACTTTTCATTTGGAAAAAGGGAGGAAGAAAAGTTTGAAGATTGGCTTAACCACCATCCTCTATTCTGGCCTGTTTGTTTGAAGATTCGCGAACTGCTTTTGCTGCTGATGCTCCTCATGTAGGCATTGGGTGATCTTTTTTTTTTTATTTTTTAATCTCCGTTGTGCTTTTATTTCGTTTGTTTTCTTCTGTACTTGCACTGTGTGATTGTTTAAGTTTTAATGAAAGCTACTTTATTGGCCCAAAAAAAAAAATTGAAATATTCTCTATCAAATTTACATGCGCGTTCTTTAAAATTAAAATTCTAAAAAATAAACTGATGGCATTTTGTACAAAACTAAACTTCCTCTGTCCAAAAATATAAAATATTTTCAAAAAGTTGGATACTTAAAAATATAAAATATTTTTAATTTTTTGAGATGTAATCATTGTCTTTTTTTTTAAAATGTCCCTATTAATAAATGACTTTATATTTATTGTAAAGTATTTAATAGGAGTAAATATAAAAATATAAAATTAATTTAAAAGTAAGTAATTATTTTATTGAGGGTGAAATTCGGTTAAAAATGCTTATATTTTTAAATTAAAGGAGAGTATAATTAAACTAAATTAGGTGATAATTTATTGGGAGCATCTCACTTAGGGCCTCAAAACACAAAACTTTGTATTTAAGGCCCAATAAAAATGAAAAAGTACTATGGGTTTGAAGGTCTTTCTTATAAATTTTGTTGTGGATGAAAAGACACATTTATCCTTATCTCAACAGAATATCCATGTATGTACAATATGATGTCTATGAATCCTTAATATAATGTTCATAAATGCACAACAGATCCGGTAAATATGGTTTAATTTAAAGAAAAATGTATAAGTAAGCAAATGATGAACAGCATAATGTTCATGAATGCACTATACGATGCCCATCAATTCTTAACATAATGAACATATATAGATGTGCGACATTTGTACAACATAAAGTTCATAATAAACAACATACTTTCATTAAAACAATGTACTTTAAGTTAATGTCTATTAAATGTGATGTGCATTTATGAATATTGTGTTGAAGATTTGTGAATATTGTATTGTGCATATATAGACATTCTATTAAGACAAGGGCACATGTGTCTTTTCATCCACAACAAAATTTGTAAGAAAGGTATTTAGACTTGCCATACATTTTCAAATTTTATTAGACCCTAAATGCAAAATTTTGTGTTCCAAGGGCCCTTAATGAGATTCTTCCTAACTTATTTTATGGAAAGTTTGTACTTTGTATATATTTTAAGGGAAAGAGATAAATATTTGTACTTATGCAATTGTATTTTCTAGAAGTGATGCAAGTACTATATTTCTTTTTAAAAATAACAAGCTTTAGTTTTCTTTTTGGACCAATATGATTATCTAATTGAATCAAATTAAGACGTTATCAAATTTAAATGAGAGTAACTTTTTGAAAAAAGCTTTCCATATTTACACAAACTGTATAATTCTATTTACTAAGACCAAGCCCTATTAATTGTTGAAGGAAATATTTTTTGATTCAATGCACTTCATGACATTTATGTTTAATCCTACCGAAAAGATTTTATTTTTCACTGTGTACTTTAATCCATCACAATACCACATCATGATCAAATCAGGACCGAATTGTTCCACTTAGTGCAATGAATACCATAACTTTATAACGAGCCACATATCAAAACAAACAATAGAAATATTTCCAACGAGATTTAACCAAAAACCCAAAAAGCTACGATTGTATGAATTTTATTGTTTTTCTTCGATAGGATATGTATGCGGCACGCTTTGAGAAACATATTTATATTTGGGAAAACTACTAAGAGGTCCCATAGAAAAAATTAACTTTCAAAAAGTCCTATAAAATGCAAAAAATAATTTTGAAGTCCCATTGGTAAGTTTTGGCGCACTTTACCAAAACACCCTTGCCAAAATGACCACTAGGAGAGTTTTTTGCTTTTTGTTTTCCAAATAAGGATATCTTAGTTAATGCTTACCAACACTTAGTTATAATTAAGGTTTGTGGGATTTAAGAGTTATTTTTGCGTTTTATGAGTCTTTTTGAAATTAAATTTTTTTCCACGAGACTTCTTAATGAGTTTCCCTTCATACAACTGTAATGTTAAAAGGCACTAGATGGATGGTGATAGTAAAACAAATATAACGATAATGGATCACAAGTTTTGTATTTTTCTAAGACAAAGGATAAGTTTTGGGGTTGGTGGTTTTGCCATTTGAGCACCATGAATAATGATCTTAATTAAGATAAAGCAACATTGGAATCTTTTTGTAGCAAAATGCTTAGCAAAGTGTCGGGAAAAATTGGTGCATATAGAAGTAACCCCAATTGAATTAAAGCATATCCCTTTTGTGTTCCTTGGTTGGGGCTTGCTTCTCAATGGCTTAAGGAGCAAATTATGAAGCTCATTTTTTAAAAATAAATATTTTAAAATTTTAATGGCTTGATTTGTTGATTGATTCATTATTTATTTTATTTTTACAAAAAAGGATAATTTAAAAAAATTTCTTTTTTTTTAAAGGTTGATCGATGCATGTTGATAATGGGAAAAAAGGCGAAAGGATTGAATAAGGCAAATCCTATTTGGCAAGTATGAGAGGTCCACTAAGACAAAGGCGCACACAAATGTGTTGGTGCTTTGTCCCCTAAAGATTCAACATTTCATCCATCTTCTTTCAATTCACCTACCCCACCCCTCTCTCTCTCTCTCATATTTTTGTTTCTTTACACACGCGCTTCATCTGGCCTAATTTATGGAATGGAGAGAAAATAATTTTTTTTTTATCTTACTGGTAAGTTATATTATTAATTTATCTATTATAATTTTTTTTACTTTCTAGTAAATGTTAGTAAGAGGAAGTGTAATTTATAGTTAATGGGGTTAAATTGAGAACTTGTTAAATTTTTGAATAGAATTAATGAAATTTAAATTTTTTTATTTGGGTGAAAATTAAAATTAATTTATAAATAAAATCAAAGATGTATGTGTGTTTGTGGGTAAGCCTAGGTATTCAGTGTTATATATTTAATATATTTATATATAATTAAATAAAGAAAAGTAAATTTTAATATGTTAATAATATTAAAAATAAGAGTTTGTTATTGAATAAATAATTTATAAAAGATCTAAGTGTCTTAATTTAATTGAAAACAGGCACATTATGTATATAATGTTAAGTATGAAAGTTTTTCCACACACACCATATACTCCTATCCCCCTTAGCAATTTTAATCAAATTACATTCTAATGAATTAGTTAATTTTTTAGACTACACATTCTTTCCATGTTTATTTTTATTTAATATAATATTTCAATTTTAAAAAAATCTTATTACTCACACTCTTAATTAAGGAAATTTTTGAAAAATCTCATTAATTGATCTTGAAAGAGCCAAAATATCTTATTTTTTGAACATCTTATCTCAAAAAAAAAGCCTCATTTTTTTTAATGGAGGGATTACTTTTTTGATTATATTTATAAGTCATTTGAACCACGTTAAACTAAAATTAAGACAAATTTTAAAATTCATTAACTATGTTAAAAATTTAATTAGTTTATAACTTTGGCTGTATTAAATAAAAACGCTTCAATAATATGTTTTTTTTCTCATTAACGTTTAATGTAGATCAAAAGAAAAACTTGAGTTAAAATTTTAGTGACATAATTTATGAATAATAAATAATATTAAAAATAATTCCCTCTCTACTTTTGAAATAGTAATTTTTTAACCCAACCTTCTAAATAGCAATTAATGGGGGGAAACATATTTATTACACCACATATCAGTATATATCACAACACAGCAGATTATTTTTACATTGGCTTTTTGATATTTCATTGAAAAGAGAGATCAAGATACTGCACATCGGATGATTAGGGCCAGTTTGGTTTTTAATTTTTTTATTTTTTAAAAAATATTTTGTAATATAATTTTTTAAATTATTTTCAAAACTAAAATAAAATAAAATAAAATTTGTTTGGTTATGTTAATCTAAAATCAGTTTTAGAATTAAAAAATAGAGTAATAGTGATAATTATAGGTGATTAATGATGATGAAATATAATATAAATTGATCGAGGTAATTTTAATTTTTAATAATTAAATGTAGTGTATTTTAAAAATAAAAACTAGAATGAAAAAAATTTGAAGTTGTTTCTTATTTTTATTTTTAAAAATAAAAATAAAAATAGTTTTAAAAACAATTAAATTAAAAACACTTAACCAAACAAGTTTTAAAATTTTTCTATTAAAAAAATAGTTTTTAAAAATAAAGAAACAAACAAGCCCTTAGTCCTTTATGTGGATTATGATATTGATGTTATCAAGTGATCAAATGTTATTACTTATCCTGGTTTATGATATATACGGTACTAATGAGATGTATGTTTATTTATTTATTTATTTTTTGGGTTGTGTATGTAACCGGGTGAAACAATTTTTCTTTCATATAAATTATATATATAATATAGACATCAATAATCTATATGTGATATATGACTGATCTTGGGGGAAAAATCTTGGAGAATGGCAGTGAAGAGGGAAAAAAAAATAGTAGTGAGGATTGAACATACTTAAAAGTTTATCTATTTATAGGTATAAATTCATCAATTCACTTGTAAACACAAATGAATATTCATCAATTCACCTGTGAATAGATAAATTTTGAGTTATGTTTAGCTTTCACTGCTATATTTTTTTCTTGTGAGCCCTTATTGTCATTCTCCCTAAAAACTAAACTCGAATTCTAAACAAAATTCTTAATGACCCAATCTTTTTCACTCATTTTATTTCATTCTACTCTATCTTTACCATCTATTCAAACACTAATAATATTCACACGTCTGGTGAAAAAATGATTTATTTGGAACTGAAAAAAAGGAATATAATAAATATTGTAAATTAAAATTTTAAGAAACACTTATTGGGCTTCTTTTGACTCGGATTGTGCTTCTCATATAAGGTAACAGTAATGCACTGCGCAATCATTTATCGTTGAAATTCATGTTCTACAGATTTTGTTTGTTTGGGACAAAGGAAAAACCCATGAAATATCAGGAGATGAAAAACATTTTAAAAAGGTTTTGGAAGCATTGCAAAAATGTGATTGGGTCACTTTGGTTGGGCTTGGGCCTCTCATCGGCTGGCCTTCTTGCTCCATTCAAATTTTGAGCTCAAGCCCATCTTCTGGATATATGAACTATTAAAAATGACCCAGTGTGTTGTAAAATGTAATTGGTTTAATATTCTTCAACTGGTTTATGATGTCAGACGAACCTTGATCCTCTTATGATAAATTAAAAAAGATAAAAATAAAATCAAGTAATTTTGGAACCTAACTATCATTCTTTTTACATAAAGCCTTAAAAAAAAAATGCTTCAAGGTGAATCTCAAATTATACTTTGATACACAAATCATCTACAATTTAGGTGATCATGCAAGTCTAATATTGCTATATTTTTCATTCCGTACAAATAATGAGTTTGGGATTGAACTCGATCCCATATGGCTAAAAGTAATTATAAATAATTTATGACACACAACTAAAATTAAAATTCACTTGGAACAACCAGGTGTATAATTATGTTGGAAAATAAGGACATTGGTTTTGTTCGATAAGCCAAGAAATGATTTGAAAGTCTAGGGATGCTATATCCAAGAATTATATTAATCAATTTTTAGATTCTAAGAAACAAATAATTTTTTGTGGCTTGCAGACTGAAAAATCATAATTAAAGAAGACGAAGTTTATTCAAACCAAGTGATTTCCTCTCAGATTATCAACTCCACATTCTCATATTTTATATACCATTATTGTGATTTATTTTATTCACCTTATTTTGAGAATTGATATGTGAAAAACTTGCAGGACCCAACTTCCCTTCTCCCACCCTGCTCTCATCCATATTAAATTGAACTCTTTAAATTTAATTTAAATGATTCAGATTAAATATATTTATTTTAATTTTCACTTTATATTTATTAAAATAAAAAATTATAGTTTTTTTTATTAAATCTAATCAGCAATCTGGACACTCCAGATTTAACATAGATGGTAACAACAGTTCTAATAATGATTTAATTATATCAAGTTTAAAACATCTTGATAGCGTTTATATGTGAGATGAAATGTGTAGGTACATAAGTTAGCTTAAAAATAAGAGAAATTGGAAGAGAGAGAATCACACACCACAAGAATTATCCTGATTTGGTCCCCTGACCTATGTCCAGTCCTCTTGAGAAACATTCAAGAGATTTTCCCATTATAAAAATTCAATTACAATCCCGATAAGTTGTGCATTGAGCTCACTCACAACTATGACAAAAGTTTTTACAAAACTCACCTAAAATTAGCATGCATGGTTTCACCCAACTCACCCAAAACTAATAAAACAAATGTAAAAAGTAGTTTACTATTGAAAAAGCTAGGTAGCAAAAACATTCTAAGCACCCAGATGCTCAAATTCCAACAATGATATTTAGGAAATACACAATTAAGCTGGATAAATAATAATCTGCTTGCACCTTCAAATTCAATCTTTCATCTCTTTGTAAATCATTCGTCAACATCAATTTTCTTTTTGTATTTTGTCATGGTTAACTTTCCTTCTTTTCTTGGTCCCAACAACTAATTTCCTCCATGACCATTGTCAATTATTTGTTGTTTCCTGATTTTGCAATGAAGACAATCAATCAGATTCAGTTTCCAAAAATATCAATTCTCATTTAAAATAATTTTAATATTACTTGTTATCATCAAAACTAATAACCAAATATTGTCTAAAAGCAAGAGGGTAGATTCTTAACCTATTAGAATTAGTAAATTAAACAATTTGATGACTCATGAAAGACCAAATTAATTTTCTCATTTACCTTAAAATAGTTAGAAGATGTGTATGTCATAGAATCTTCAAGAAGAAAGGTATATCAGTGTAAGTCTGCAAAACATATATTTAAAGTGGAATACATTAGAAAAATTCTCAGTTACTAATTACAAGACTATATATATGAACATATATAGGGTTCGTTACTTTCTAAAACACCACACATATATTTTTCGACCAGATTTATGAAAAATAAAATCTCATATTCATTTTAAGACATTGTCTTAATATACTAAAATGAGTATATGAGAATTGCAAGATGCGAATTAATCAATGCAGAGGAATGTCCGGGTAAATTGAAAGAGTGTTAATTAAGACACTAATCTCAATAAACTGAACTAAGTATCTAATACTAAATCTAGGATATCATACCTTTGTTGCGCTTTTTGTTGTTGAGGTAACATGGTAATTGATGAGGAAATTCAATTCTGCCTTCTGCACAACTGTACATAAAATAAACATCAATGGTATACAAGTTTTACACTATCAGATCGTTTAGCTAATGTGAAAGTTTTATATATATATATATATATGTATGTATGTATAGCTAAAAACATCACCTTTATGTTCATTTAATCGTTGGGACTGATAAATAAGGAGATAAAGTAATGATAGTTGAATTAGTTTTTCACTTGTCTTCATTGCTTCTCATATAACTCTGTTTGAAACAGAGCAATTTTACTGATTTTCCTCACCTATTTTGACAAGCATTATCAAACCAAAATATCATAATAGATTTCATGACTCAAGTAAAGTTTCAATCACAACAATTAAAAAAGTGGTTTACTTTTTTTTTTTTAACTATAAGTATTACTAGGCATGTCATACTTTTAGTAGACACTTGGCTATTGCTTTGCATATTGAAAGCCTATAGTATTCTACTTAAAGAAATTTTAGAGTAAGTCAATAAAAAGTTAACCGCGATATCCAATTAAAAGAAAAACATTAAGTCAAACTTTAGATTTGGTTTTTATAAATAATGTGTGAATATATATAAAACTAAGATATTTTTGTTGACTTGAATTTTCATATAATGATTTTATTAAATTAAAAAACTTGGAATTAGTATATTTTGTTTTAAAATACAATAAACCTCAACCAGACCAAGATCATCTTTTACCAAAATAAATCTGAAAAAAGAACTCATCATAAAGTGTGTTTGTGTGTTTGTGTGTGTCTCTATAAATATATATATATATATATATATCATTAATTAGTTAAGAATTTCAAGAATATGAAGAGAGGATTAATTAGTTTCTCACCAGTTCTTCGTGCTGAAAGTGGAGCCATTCTTGTGAGCTCCTTCCATATTTTATAACCTAATAATATAAAAAAAAAAGAATCAGATCCATTGAAATGCTTTTACATATTTTTTATAAAAAATCATTAAACATTAAAAAAAACTAGACCTGTACTTAGCCTCAGCAATGTTTAGGTTAACTTCTTGCCCGCCTTTCCTGCATATCATATTTGTCTCTTTTTGACTGCTTCCTCATCTTCTCTAACCTAATTTATCAAAAAAATAAATCTTATAAAATTAAAAACTAAATAGTTAACATACATACATACATACATACATTATAACTCAAATCTCATTACAAATATAAATGTATGGGGTTCAAATCACACTTCATTCATGAATACACTAATCAAGCATAGATATTAAATACGCAATATGATACCAAGCCAAATAATTAGATATGGCTCTAAATCTTTTCAACGTTATATAATTCACTCATATCCCTGTGATGACTTGATAATTAATTGACCATTCAAAAAAAAAAAAGATTCTCTCTCACTCTTCAGGTGTGCACAAATAGTATAACAAATATTACCAGTAGTGATATTATTATTATTATTATTTGTATGAGAAATTATAGGACTCTAAATTAAACCACATGTTTCACAGTTTTATAAGTTTTTCAAGAAAATAAAAATTGCAGAAGCATTGATGGTCTTGGCTTAGAAAATTTTACAACTTAAGGTATATATGATTTAGGTAAGATGTTTCCTATAATTAATGTTGATTGATGCAATGATCATGAAGGGAAGACCAAAATTTTTATGTGTGCCGTGGAAATGAAAAAATAAAGAGGGAAAAAGTATTTGTGGGAAAATAAAACAATACTGAAAAGTTTGATTGTTTTGGAATTAGAGAGCTCACCTTTTGACGCAATGCCGCACCATCTCAAGGATCATAGTACTTCTTTATTAATTATTATGGTTTGAATATGAGAGATGTCAGACAAGTGTTTTCCTCCTTCAAAATTATATCTTTCTTCTAATTTAGGACACCTGTAGATATATAACTGAAGAGAGGGTGGCAGTGCATCTTCTGGCAAGGATTCAAGGTTTGGACAGAAATGGATGGAGAGATTTTCGAGAGAAGTAAGGTGTTGCAGCCCTTTTCTATCTAAATGTTTAAGATTAGGGAAATCAAATATGGAGATATTCACAAGAGAGTTGGGCAGTAATTGATTGTTTAGTAAATTATGGAGTATAGTTTCACTTTCATCACCTCCAACTCGCAATGTTAAGAGAGAAGTCAGCCGTTGAAAACCCCAATCTTCAATTGTATACAAGATAGTCTCTCACAGCCACTAATTTCCAAAGCTTGTAAATTAGAAGGCAAACCACATTGAGGAAATGATTCTAAGTTTGGAAGAGTTCCTAGATACAAATGTTGAAGGCTGGCAAGGGAATCAATGTGTACTTCTGACATTGATCTAAATTTTTTGCAACTTGTGATCGAAAATAATTTTAAGGCAAGAGCAGACCCCCTAACATATGTAAAGGTCTCTAAATTTTGACAATTCATAATTTGAAGGTATGTAAGCTTGGGAAAACAACCTAATGGAAAGGATGCCAAGGAATGACAACTATTCCAAATCCTCAAGTCTTCAAATGATGTGCAGTTTTGTAAAGATTCCTGAGGTGCGAACTCTAATTTCTCACAACTACCAATTGCAAGACATTGCAAAGAAGCGGGCAAACCTTCAATTGGAAAGGAGATGATTGATGGGATATCATGCAGAGATAACTCTAAAAGAAAATGGCTACCCATTATCATTCTCGGCAAAGATCGCAAGCAATCACACTCCCTAATTGTTATGAATTTCAAAGAGTCCAAAGAATAATCATCAAGAGCTCCCAATAACCCTTGCTTCAATTTATAAATTTCTAATTCTTCAATAGATGCAATCCAAAGCAAAGCTGTTGATTTTGCCTCTAACCGTTTGCAATTTGAAACAGAAACCTTTGTCAGCGATGGAAGGTTACTAGGCAGGCCTCCTTTCAACAGAGGACAATCATATAAACTCAAAAGTTTGAGATTAGGAAAAGGAAATTTGGCACCTTTACCATCAAACATATCCATTCCTCCCACACAAGCATTTCTCGAAATTCTAGAATTTCCAAGGATGGAAATGGTGGAAAGGAAGAGGACTCTACATTGCTACAATAGAACTCATGTCCAACTCTTTGTACTAATTCCGTTCTTTCAATAACAAGCTCTTTGACAGAAGGTAATTGTCCAAATGATGGAAGCGAAATGCAATACTTGCAATCACTCACTGATAAATATGTAATATTCTTGAATGAAGAATCTCCCACCCAATCTGGAAAGATTGTGCCACCATAATGGTTGATGGTCAATCCTTGTAAATTTGTTGAAGGTTGCAGCATGTTAAGCACATTTTTTACGATTTGTGAATCTTGAGCATCACAATTCCATTTCAACACTAACTCCTCAATTTTGTCTCTCCTCTTCAAGTTTGCTTCTAAAGCATCCATTGAATCAACAGCATTTTCTAGTTTTGAAAGGGAAAGTTTACCTTGCAGACAAGGGAGCTTTTTTAACTCTTTAATTCCCAATCCAGTCGATTGTGTGCCCACGATAAAGGTACTCAAACTTTGGAGATTTTCTAGTTTTGTAATTTGTCTAGGCATCTCCTTTAAAGCGGTGCCACTAATGTCCAAGTGACGTAGATTAATAAGCCTTTCTATCTTTCCTGGCAATTCCTTAAAACACCTACAATTTGACAAAAGCAATGTCTGCAAATTGTAAAGTGTAAAGACAGCATCAGGCAATCTTTCAATTAAACTGTGAGAAAGGTCCAGATATCGCAAATGCTGCAAATTACCAATTGAATCAGGCAGCTCATTGACGTTGTGATAGCCAAACAAAGATAGTACTCTTAAACATTTTAGTTTTGGCAACAAATCCCGTGGTACCTTCCTGGTCAATGAACAATGTGTCATCCTCCCATCGTATATAGATTGGGGTAAAAAAGTCCTCAAACAATTTAATTGATAAAAGTTCTCAAACCTTTTAGAGCCATCAAACCATTGCCTAGGATATGATAAATGACGAAGAGTAGGTTTTGAAAATTTTTGGCCTTCAAACCATAGGCAAGTCTTTCCAGATACAACTTAGGCTAAATCATTGATGAGATCATGCATAACAAACTTTTTTGGATCACCACCATCTTGCTGAAAGAATGACCTACCCAATAATTCATTAAAGTAGTCATCTGCTTCCATTTCAAATGTCTTCTCCCCATGGGATTGTTGGTGTACAAAGCCTTCTGCCATCCATAGCAAGACCAATTTCTTTTTCTCTAACAACATATCTTTAGGGAAGATTGAGCAATAAGCAAAGCATTTCTTCAAATGTGATGGAAGATAGAGATAACTCAGATGCAAAGCTGGCATAACACCATCATTTGGTATGTCCCATTGGTTGCTATTTAGAATTATATTCCATTCCTTTTCATCCACTTTTGAACGCAAAAGACCTCCAATTGTTTTAGCAGCAATTGGTAGGCCACCACATTTTCTTGCAATTTTCTTACCGATTGCTCCTAGCTCTGGATATTTGTTTGGATCTTCATTTGCAAATGCATGCTTGGAGAGTAAAAGCCAACAATTATCATCTGAGAGACAACGCAACTCATGCGCAGGAAAGGTATGCGTGATTTCAGCAATTCTTTTTTGACGAGTTGTTATGATGATTCTGCTTCCCCTTCTTCCACTGTGAAATGGGGTTACAAGGTCATCCCAATGGCTATATTTCTCATTCCACAAATCATCCAACACAATCAAAAACTTTTTATTCCTCAAGCTATTTTTTAATTCAACACGAAGGAAGTCTAGATTTTTGCTATCGTAGACTTTTGAAGCGATGGACTCAAGAAGATTCTTGTCACCTCCAAAACACTAAAATCATCTGAAACACATGCCCATGCCTTCAAATCGAAATGCCCCAGCACCTTCTCATCATTGTAAAGGAGCTGAGCAAGGGTGGTTTTACCCAACCCTCCCACTCCCCATATAGTGATCACTCCTATGTCATTACCCTTTGGATCTTCATCACACAGAAGCATTTTCATTAGCTTCTCCTTTTCATCCTCTCTACCAACCACATCGGATTCATTTACCAATGAAGTTGAAGGTGTTTTATGCACTCTCAAGCTAACACTTTGCAAACCAAGGATATCCTTCTCCTTGGCAAAGTTTTCAAGCCTTTGGTATGCTGCTACCAGCTTGGAGTTCATCCTCCTGTTAAATTCACCAAAAGAAGAAGAGAAGAAGGATCGCACCTTGTTAGCGACGTTTTGAGAATCTTTTTCAACCTTGGATCTGAGAGACTCAGTGTTGATCTCATCCAGTAAATCCTCAGCATCATAGACAGCATCTTTCAACTCTTCAAGCCATTCCTTTACTGCATGATTGGTGATCATCTTCTCTTCTGCATCGTTGAGGACAACATCGAGCATCAACAGAGTAATCTTCATCTTATCCATGAGAGAGACATTGAGCTTTCTGTTGTTCATGAAATCTCGAAACTCGCTTGAGGTGATCCTATCCAGTAAGGTCTGGACAGAAGCAGAGAGCAAAGCTTGTCCCACAGCTGCTGCAGCCATGCCTTGTTTTGCTTCAGAACTCAAAGTGACTGAGAAAGAAGAGAGTTTGACAAGAAGCGATGGTGTGAGAAGCTGGCTTTAGATTGATTGAGAGAACACTTGAAGACGAAGTTAAATGAATTTCTTATATTTCAGGAAAAGACAAGAGAGGGTAATTGCGGTGGAGATAAGAAGTACGTGTAATTTCAATATGGTAGGCCATCCCCGGCAACAGCTCCGTTCAATCTTCGCGACAACACACCATCATTCATTTTCCAATGATCTTTCGGTGGCACGCTTCCCCAGAAAGTAATGGCACGAGCGAATTTATCTGCACCACAAGACTAAAATAAAGATGAGACCTTAATGCATAAGAATTTACAATTATTAATTTGCTTTTACAATTGAATTGTATATTTTCTCTCTTCACAAATTTAATGAACTTTAAATAATTTATCATGATAATATTTAATTAAATAATTTAAAAATTTGTTTGATATCGATGAAATTTACAGAAAAATAAACATTAATTTATTAACTGAGTTATTTCCAATTATATTAAATGCCTATTTCATTAAAAAATTTTACACGTGTTTGAGATAATATCTTAGCCAACTTGTGTATTTATTTTGTAAAAAATTAATAAATAAATAATTTTACATAACTAAAAGTAAATTATGAATATAAAAGTAAAAAATATATGCATTAATTTTTTGAGATTTTAAATATTTTTAAATAATATTTATGTTTAAAGAGGAGTATTTTAGTCCAAAAAATATGACTTAATGATTAACTAACAATTTGAGTGAATATAAATAAAAATTTTAAAGTAGGAGAGAGGTTTGTGGTTTGTGATTATTGATTCAATGGGATGCTTATATAGGTTTTTAAAATAGAAGTGAGATATCTGTAATTAACATAAAATATACAGGAATAAATGTATTTTATCCTATATATTATGGTCCAGTTTATATACATATATCGATTATCTAGATGTTATAAATTTGTGTAAGAAGGGGGAAAAGACTCTTTAATATTGCATCTGTTAGATGTTTAATATGGAAAAGTGAAAAGTTAAGGCGCTGAGAGATGGCATACAGTTTTTGTGTATTATGTTATTCACATTTAGCCCTCAGCACTTTATTGGAAATAAAACCATCAATTTATTTCTAAAAAAAAATTATATCGACAAGGCTTCCTTATTAATATTTATACAAAACAAACTTGACTCCATCATGTTCTCTATTCACACATTGAGTTTCCGAGCAACAAGCATCACTTAGCATATTGGATAACAAAAAAAAAAAAAATCTAAGAGAATACATATAAACTATTAAAGAGAACGTCAGGAGAAACTCCAACACAAGCTCCTAAATAAAAGGGAGAATGACAATAGAGCCTCTTAAAATAGTAAGTTTATTGTCGATAGCTTCCCAATTAAATTTTTTTAAAATAAATTACTAATATTAATTTAAACGTACATTTGAAAATTTAGGAGTTTTAATTACAACTAAAACATTTAAATTATGAATATAACTCACTAATTATACTTGAGATTGATATTTCCAATTGTTTAAATTAGTATCTATAACCTACTTTGCAAAAATTTTGTCAAACATCTAATTATTATAAATTCTTTATATATTGAACTTTTATTGTCATCCTCCTGAATAAAATACAGTGCAGTTGTCCCTCTTGGTTGGTGACGAGAGCAAAGTTAGTAAAACTTATTAAAGCAAAGGCATCTCTTTGTGTGTCTCTATCTCTCTTGTGTGTGTGTGTGAGAGAGAGAGATAAATGCTTTTAAAAGCCAATACGAGAATTTACTTTCTTAAAATTTCATTGTCTATGGAATAATGTAATATCTTTCACACTAGCACTTTAACGGAAGTAAAATGAGAAAAGAATGAAAATAGAATTAAAAAATATGCTGTTTAGCATGAAAGAAAATTTTAATCAAATATTGAGTTAAAATCTGTTTGGCATACACTTTTTTACTGTGCAAAAGATGGCAACAGTAAAAAGAGTTACAAGAGAAGGAGAGAAAGCAAGGGGTTTAAATTTTAATGAAATTTCAAATTCAAGGAATAAAGTGCAAATGTCTGAATAGAAAAGTAGAAAAGTGGCAAAGAAAAAGCCAAAGTGATTGAAGACAAAAGTGGAAAAGTAATATGCTGGCTCCTCGTTTTTAAGCCATACTTAAATCTTTATCTTTATCTTCGTTATGAAAATAGAGATTCTGTGGAAGACGGAAGAGAGAAAAATATGCGAAAAGAATAAAAAAATAAAAGCTTTTTTATTTTAGTGTATGGAATATAATTAAAATGACTTTTATTAAAAAATACAAATATATCAATTAAAATAAATAAAATATACAAGATAATAATAATTAAAAATATTATAATAATCGAAAGATATTGAAGAATCTGAGATAATAGATATTCACATAATATTTTAATATTCATATCACTCCCTCTTAGATGTCCATATATTGTGTCACATTAAAACTTTACTAAGAAAAACCTAATTGAATAAAACCTTAGTGAAGAAAAAAGAATACATAATATCGTCATATTTATTGAAGCTATCTTGTTAAAAACTTTATTAGGAAAATTCAATGGAATAAAACCTTGGTTAAAAAAAAAATAGTACATTATAACTTTTACTACTCCTGATGATGATATCATTCCATGTTCTCGAGTCCTCTGAAGTTATTGTATTCTAAATTGTGTGTCAATTTCTTGAATATTGTTATTGCCGATTCCTTTGGATCTGTGAGTTGATATACTCTTACAGCTAGACTATATATAAATCATTGTCTTTGTATAATATTTTGAAACTTCTTTCACACACACACACACACACATAATGTGAAGACATTTTTCTACTTGTGGTATATCTTATGGAGTAGAAAAAAATCTTGATATACATATATTTTCACAAATAAACAACCTCTTGATGGTCAAATTGTATGGTCCAAACTAGACATATGTAATACATATGTGTAATCAATTAATTTTGATCATAATTTAATTAAGCAACCATACATAATAATTTCTCAGGTGTATCATATTAAATACATAATTTCATTGCAAATCAATGCAATATCATAAATTGTGATATGAAAGCATTCATATGTGGTGCTTCTAGACCATATTTCATTATCCTCTTGATGAAAAAATTATCTTGATTCACATTAATTACCCAATATTTTAACATCTAATTCTTTAACAATCAAGTGTTCACGTAAAATCTTCAGGATATATTCAATGATATTCAATCAATAAACTTTTATATATAATCATATGAATGAAGGAAATTTCTCAAGAATCTTGATAAGCTTTTTTCATATTGAATCCTTTGAAACTTTCAAGTAAATACGACTATACGGAGAACTATATTAATAAGCTAGCATTCATTAAACGCATATCAGATTTTTATATTGCTAGACAAATAATGTCAAAAAATTATTTCATCCATCACGAAATAATGCACTAGTCTTTATTTTAAATCATTGCAAGACATTCTTATATTGAAAGTCAAGCTTTACATGTGACATTTTATATTTTTTTCTTTTGCATAAATACTTATGTATAATATCGCACTTCAGGTGTTTGAACTATAAGTTCATAGCTTTCATACCTTGAACAAGTGAATGTAATTCTACTTGTATTGTATCCTTTTCTCTAAATTTGGTCAATTTTTTATTCACATTCTATCAAGATCCTCATTTGATTTCAATTTTTTTTCTTCATTGAAAGTATTGTTGACAACTCTTATCTTTTTAGTTCAATCATTTCTCACATTGGCATAACTTCCAAATATCTTTTTATTATTATCAAATATTCACTCTTCTTTTAGGGACTTAAAGTGAGTTATGTCTTGGCCTCTTCTAAAATACCAACCTCTTTAATATAATCATCTTATTAATATTTATACAAACCCAACTTTACTCCATCATGTTCTCTATTTTTTTTTTATTGAGTTTTTGGCAAACAAACATGAATCATAAAGAGTACATGTAACCAATGAAGCGAACAAACAAAAATCATAGAGAATACGTATAAACTGTAAAGAGAACATCACAGAAAACTCCAGCACAAGATTTCAAATAAAAGAAAGAATGACAATAAAGTCTTGAAATAATACATTTATGATTATTAGCTTCCTGATAAATTTTTTTAATAATAAATTATAAATATTAATTCAGACTTGTAAATTTAAGAGTCTTAATTGCAAATAAAACATTTAAATTATAATATAACTCATTATTTACCATTGAGATTCTTGTTTTTAATTGTTTAAATCAATATCTATAACCCACTTTGCAGAAAATTTAATCAAAGATCTAATTATTATAAATTCTTTATGTATTGAGATTTTATTGCCATTCTCTTGAATAAAACACAATACAGTTGTCTCTCTTGGTTGGTGATGAGAGTAAAGTGAGTAAAACTTACTAAAGCAAGGGCATCTCTTTTGTACTCTTAATTGAGACTTGGGAGAAAAAAAAAAGAAATTGGATGTGAAAAGATAGAAAAATGTGAGATAGGAAGAGTGAATAACTAACAAATGCATTTAGAAGTCAAATGATATGGGAATTTATTTTCCTGAAAATTCACTGTCTATAGAATTATGTAATATCTCCCGCACCAGCACTTTAACGGGAATAAAATAAGAAAAGAATGAGAATAGAATTAAAAACTATGCTATTTAGCATGAAAGAAAAGCTTAATCAAATCTTGAATTACAATTTGTTTGGTATACACTTTTTTACGATGCAAAAGATGGCAACACTAAAAAAGGTTAAAACTTAAAAAGAGGAGAGAAAGCAACAGGGTTCAGTTTGAAAGAAAATTTAAATTCAATAAATAAAGTTGTAGCAAGTGACCGAATAGAAAAGTAGATAAGTGGAAAAATAAAAAATAAAAAAAAAACCAAAGCGGCTGAAGGGGAAAGTGCAAGGGTGGAATCTTGGGCCGTTATTGCTGGGAAAATTTTGTTGTCATTATTTTTCTTGAGTCAGGTTGAAGTTAATTTTTTTTAACAGCTTGAATAACATTATATTATTTTTAAATGTTTTAAAACATATTACACAAAAAAAAATTAAAATATCAAGTGTTCCTGCACAAATAGTTGTAAAATAAAAATATACTATAACCCAACTTATAAATATAGTATATATTCCTTCCTATTCTATTTGAAAGTTTCTCCTTAATCTTAAGGTACCGATAGCCAATGCATGAAGGGTTTCTTGAAATACTTATCACCCTAGTATCATAGCAAAATTCATGGAACTTCTTGAAGGTTTTAAAATTTGTTAAAATGACAAGTTTCACAAAGTTAACATTTATTGCTACACTCTCAAAACTCTTATATAAGCTCATCCAACTGAATTCTTTGAAAACCATCCCTTTGCCAAAATTATCAAGAAAATAAGAGAATTTATTATAAGAGATTAGATGATCACTTTTGTTCATGTGTTTAGAGGAGCAAATAATTTTGGTGATTGGCTTTCACATCAAGTTTTCAACAATAAGTTAAATGTTATGTTTTTTTTATATTGTACTCTAACATGGAGGCACTACTACAGAATATATCTTTACGAGCGGGTATTTAGGAGCGCTTCTTTAAAAAGCGCTCTAAAATGTGAATGCGGAATTTACCGAAGCGTTTTTATAAATAAGTGCTCCTGTATGTCAGGGCTTATCAATAAGATAACGCTTCTAATTAATATAAATAAAATATTAAAAATTTAAAAAGACCTTTGGGAGCGCTCTAGTTAAGCGCTCCAAAAGAAATCAATCATCCGGAGCGGTCGTGGTTGAGCTCTCTGGAAGAGTACTCACGGATCTTTTTATTTTTCTATCCCCGTCAGTTTTCTTTTCCTCATTCATGAGTTTCTTTCAAAACCTCTCTTTCATTTGCTGAGGCCGTGCGTTCCCAACTTCCAGATCATCGCTGTATCAATGTTTCGTCCGTCGTTGTTCGCTATTCAGATCATCTTCCACTGCTGTTCGCTGGTGCAGAAAGTCGTCCGCCATTGTTCACTATTCCAGAAATCATCTGCTGCTGTTCGTTCATTTTTGTGTCGCGTCACGCCATCTGTCTCTGTTTTTGCACCCCTGTCATCACCACTGTCGCTGTTCCCTGTTCCAAAAAGTCATCTGCCACCGTCGTTGTTATAAATCTGCATCTCTATTCTAGATCTGCGCCGCTGCTGTACACCGAAGGAAGCGACGCCGTGAAGACCTCCGTTGCTGCCGTGCGTTGTTGCTGTACAGCGAAGGAAGTGACGCCACAAAGACCTCCACTGTTGCCATGAAGATCGCTGTTTTCCGCCATGAAGACTACACTGTGAAGGTATTTTTTCAATAATTAATTTATAATGTAATATATTGATATATTGATATATATATTTGAGAATAAATTTCATATATATTTTTTTAATAATCAATATTATAGATAATATATGAATTGAAGTTATTTATATTAGAATTATGGAGTATTTGTAGTTGATAATTTAGATTAAAGTTGAGAAAACTACTTGAACATTTTTATTTTATTTATGAAATATACTTCTAAGGGAGATTATTATTATTATTAATTAAATTACAATTGATTGACATAATTTAAATGCATTATGCTACTAAATAGAAGATTTAGTTGAAAAGTGATCAGAATATATTATTGGCTGTTTGTGATAGGAAATTGGGTTTCAATGTCAAAAAAATAATAATAGTTTCATTTGTTAGGCTTGTTAGAAATTAAACTAAGTTAGTTAGGAAATTAAAATTGTTGTATCAGTTTAAAATTCTTTTCTTGTATATAAATTTTTATGTTGATATTATTTTTAAATTAGTTTTTGATATTATGATTTGTCATTGTTAAAGAGACATAAAAGGAAAATTTTTAAAAATTTGATTTTAAAAAAATAAAAGTAACATACAAGAGTGCTCATTTGAAGAGCACGCCTGTTAAGCACCATATATGGGGGCGTTCTTTTAGAGAGCGCTCCTACATGGATCACACAGGAGCGCTCTTTAATAGAGCGCTCCAGTGTGGTGGGCATACGGGAGCGCTCTTCTAAAGAGTGCTCCAGTGTGTGATTTTTGCTCTCTCCCTTACGGGAGCGCATTTTGTAAAGCGTTCCTGTATAACGTACATACAGAAGCGCTTAAAAAAAGCGCTCTTATACATTTCGGAGTGCTCAATATGGGAGCGCTTTTGAAGCGTTCCCTAAGGTTAAAAAAGCGCTTATGTAAACTTATTTTGTAGTAGTGAGGGGGTCGCTAGTAACTGGTCACCAAAGATCCTACTTTGGTGAAACTTATTCAAGAATAATTGATTTATGTGGTCAAGGGATGGTTTGATCTCATGACCCTTTAGCTACTGAGACTACCAAACCCTTTAATTATATATGGTAATATATATATAAGTAGTAAATTAAATTTTTAACCACTTTCATGTTACAATACGGTGTGTTGTTAATTCATAAACAGTACTTATTATGTTACTAATATTATTTATTAATTTGACATAAACAATTATAAATTATGCTCATCATATATATATTTTTGGTTTATTAAACCCCTAAATAGACAGTTGTTATCATTTGGCCATTATTTCTTTTTAACATAAAGCCTGCGAATTTAGTGTCTCCTATCTCTGCATTGTTTGCCTTTGATATTTTATATGAAATGAAGTGGCTTTCAAGAATTAAAGTTAGTCCAAATTATAAAGTGTCTTATTAGAATATTAAATGGTATTTCATTTTTAACCCTACAACCTTCTTATAACTTTGATAAATTAAACAAACTAACAATTTTTCTTAATCTGCATAAAAAATAACCGAAATACCTTATATAAGGAACGGGAGGAGTATATTTCTTATAACAACGTCATGCTTATTTTGTTCCATGGCTTTGAAATCAAACCCTAACTGTGTCTTCTTAATCCTCTCCTTCATTATTATATTCCACTTTTATACATCCATTTCCTGCATTATTTGTTTCGCCTACCTACGTGTTCCAGTGCTGTACTAATTATGCTTCCTTTTTATGATCTTGCAATATATATGTAATTTAAAAGTTAATCAACTTGTTTTCCAGAAAAACATTGGAACCTGAAATGCATCAGTATCAATATCAATATCAATATTATTATAATTATCGAGATCCAAACAGCTTCGTGGGTTGTCTATAAAATTTGACCGCCAGTTAATCAAGCGCCAGATAAACAGTGATATGCTATTATGCTATCATGTAAATTAAAGTTTTCATATTTATATATTCGAAGGAAAAATTGTGTGTCATAGGTCTATTTTTTTTTAACTCTATGTTTATCATATTTCATCTGTATCTAATTATTTTATATGAATTCTCTTGGCAAAGGATGCACGGTAACTATTATATAATCTATTTCCTCCTGGTTTGGTGTGCCGACGCGTGACATAAACGACAGATTCTTTGGGGAACAAAGAAAATTATAAAGGAAAGATACAAAAGTCATGAAGTGAAGCTGATAATATTATAAACTGATTTGCTTTACCCTACATTGTCGTTAGAGTGATGGCAAGATCCGTTGAAGGCACAAAGCATATCATTTGATATTAAGTATTAACAAACAGCTTCACGGGTGGATTACAGGCTGGTGATCATAATTTATGATGTTAGAATACAACTTACAAGGCTTCTCATCAACCGAGTAGCCAAAAAACAAAAAAACAAATTGAAAGAGAGAAAGAGAGATGGAGAGAGAAAAAAATACCAGTAAAATGAGCAGACAACAAGGCTTTTTATTTGAACATACCAAGACTAAAAAGAGTAAACGAAGTATACCATCTCTTTGGATTTAAAAAACAAAAAAAGAATAAGTATACCATCCTGTTTGCATTTTTGGGCCTCGGCTAAGGGCCTCACGATTCAATACCCTCCTCACTATAAAAATATGGATTAAAGACTTGATTTATTCTTGACTTTTTTAAAAGAGCAATAGGCACCTTGTAATAAAGTGTGGGATAATATTCTATTAGTTCACTTGAAGGAATTTAAATAATCTAATCCATTCAACCAACACAAAATATACTAGCATTTGCATTTGAAAGTAAGAGTTGGAGGATCGATGAGGAGGTTAAAAAATTGGGAGAATTTTAGTAAAAGATCTTTGTAGGGGTTTAATTTCATATCAGGACTAATAGAACTTAAAAATATATTTCAAGACCAAATGATTGAATTGAAAATATAATTGATGGAAAAATAACTAAAATATCTTTCATTTACTTTTAAAAAACTTCCACCTTGCTTGGCCCCACTACCAGTTGCCAGACCATTGTTGTGTTGGTGGTTGAACCACCACTATAGCCCTTGTTTGAGCTCTAGCGCTGACCATTGGAGGAAAAAATTCTCCTAAACAGTCAGGGATATTTGGACCTATGACCTATTGATTCACCAGAAAGTTTTATAATCATTTAATGATACCTCTTAATTATATAATGCAAAATCTTATATATATCATAGACTAAGTTCTCAAAAGTCAGTTAAGGGTTGTGGGTCTCATATATATTTGCCAAGTATAGATGAGTTAGGGGCAAAAATATCATCATGTGCTACATTATGGTGCAAAATTTCCCAAAGCCTTAAAAAATTATGAAAAAATACCAATCCAAAATAAAGATATCTGTTAGCAAACATTGACCATGAATGTAAAAAAGAAATTGAAATTTTATTTGGCCTAATGTGTAGATAAGTAATACACGTGTTCATATTTGTCTTAACTAATAACACAAACCTTAAACACAATATTTTATTTTGTCACATTCTATAGTTAAGAGGAGAGGAAAGGGAGTTTGAACTAACTTGGATGGAAGAGAGAGGAGATCTAGTCAGGAGTACATTCATGATCAATGCTTGCTAATGAATATGTTTGTTACAAATTGGGAATTTTTGCATCACTTTTAGGGTGATGGGCAAAATTGTACCATAATTTACTACTTAATATATATTTTTGCCTCTAACTCATTTACACGTGGCATAACATGTAAGACCTATTATTTTAACAAACGTCTATTTGAGATTTTTTTCACCAGTTTTTAGAGTTGATAAGTAAAATTGCACCATACTTGAGTTAATTAAGGATACCAATGGCTCTTTACAAAGTATTTTATGAATATCTATGCACCTTAACCCTTGCTAAAATTCAAATTTAACTTGTCCTTTTCCCTAACACATGTCTGTTAATTTATTAGTGCAACTTGTTAGCAATACTTACTACCTATTCAATCTTGTTGACTTGTTAAAATATAAAATGGACTTTTAGAATCTTAACTTATTAATATGATTCTTGGCTAGAATTAAAATTTTCTTGGTGTGTTTTAATTAACGAGGACTTTGATTTGAACCAAATCTCTCATTTGAATATACAAAAATTGATGAATTTGAATTTGATTCAAATCTAAATCTATTTTAAATTATAATTCTTTTGTAATTTTAAGTTTCATATACAACTTGTTATTTGAAATTGTAATCAATTTAAATGTCTTGTGTTTTTTTTTCTTTGTGTTTTCATTATTGATACTTATATGACTTTTGTATCTTTTCTCATCTCTTGTCGATTTAAAAATATAAACTGTTTTTATTTAAAATGTTTAAATTATTTGAACAAAAAAATTTGATTTGAAATGTAAATCCTTGTGTTAACTCTTCATCCCTGTGTTCCTAGATTCTCGTGCCATAGGTGGATGAGGGTTTCGATATGCCCTTGTTGAAGAAGATGAACGATGACTTTGATCTCCCCAGCGATGGCACCAGCCTTAAATGTTGGAGAGAAGGAGATCAGCAAGTAAGGCTTGAAGACAAAGCTCCTCAAGAAAGGTGAAGGCTGGGACACGGACGCCTGAAGTGGGCGACGAAGTTGAAGGTATTCAATTTCATTTCTGTTGTGGAAATAATGTGCTTGGTTACTCATATATCGGCTTTGTTCTTATTCAAATTTCTAGTTTGTCGTTGTTGGTAGAAACTACACTGCTCACACCAGGGAGCTCGACAACGCCGTTCCAAAGGTATCTTGCTCTCCATTTTTTGTTTGGTTCCATGGGAAAATCCTATGTGATATTTTTTGTTTGCTCTCCATTTTTTGTTTGGTTCCGACGGCTGACATTCCGTGAGGATACAACAAGTCATCCAATGGCTTATGGTTTTCATTAACCAAAATTTATATTTTTACAATTTTTAACATTTACAAAGTTGGAAAAACAATTCATAAACATCAAGTTTAGAAAATGTTTGTTGAAACATTCAACACTCGTATAGTCATATATTGATATATTCATATTCGTATTTTGAAATTGTCGAATAATGGATCTATTTTTCACATCTATGTGAGGGTATTATTTCTCTAACTTTATTATTTATGTAAACATATTAGTATTCATAATTAATTGTTATTGTTAATTTTACAATTTGACAAGTTTAGCTAGAATTTTAATAAATCAAATTCATGTTTATAAATTGGGGGGGTTAGAATATTTATAATGGATCTATGTGAATATATTATCTTATTTACACTTTATTCCCAGATTATAAAAGAAACTTATCAAATCCTTAAACTTTTACATCTCCAAATTTCGTAGGCCACAAAAAAAAAAATCTCCAAATATGCAATTGATTTTGATTGATTGTTAATAAGTAAATAAAATTAATGAAATAACGAGTTGAATTAAAAGGTTTAATGAGTTTCTTTTTTTTTTTTCCTTTTTAATTGCACGTAAGTATTTTTCTATTGAAGAGGCAATCTTATTTGAAGTATGGTTAGGTGTTAAATATATTTACCTATGTAGCACTCAAAGATTTATTGATAAAAAATTCACAATAATTTTACAAAAATGAAACCTTCCCACCTTATTTTCACAGACATTTTATTTTCAAAAAGAAAAAAAGATCCCAAAAGGAAGGATACTAAATTTTTTAAAATTTTTGTGATATTTGATTGAAAAGAGAGATTAGGATACTATGTACGGCGGGGATGATTAGTCTTCCATGTGGATTATGATATACGATACTAATTAAGATGATTATTTTTTGTAGTGTATGTAACCGTATGAGACAATTATTCTTTCATACAAAATTATAATGTATGATTTTGCACTCTTAAAATAATTAAAAAAAATTCTTGCACAATTTCAAGTTTCATGATTGGGCTAAAATTAATCCATCATTGTTTCTTCCCTGTATTTTTATTTTTAATCTTTTTGGGTTATTGCAGTATGGGACTAGTCAGACTCAAATTTTTCAATTACTCTTGTAAAATAAACATATCTACAACGACATATATACTTAGCGCATGAGGATGTGTTTATATATTTTTTATTATTTTTTATTATTCACAAGTAGATTTTTATTGAAGGCAATCTTATATGAGACATGATTAAGTACTAAATGTAAGCTCCTCTCCTAATAAAAATTTAAATTTTAATTCGTTCTGTTGTGAAGGAATAGTCTTTTCCTGTTTATATTTTTAATATAGATAAATGCTATTTTCATGCATTATATGAAATCTATTTTTAAATGAAATCTATCTATTTTCATCTAATATTTTTCAATCAAATACGAAATCTACTTTTTTTTTTATCATGTTGAATTCTAAACAAAATTGTCAATCACCCAATGTTTTTTAGTCATTTCATTTCATCCTATTCTATCCTTTACACATCTATTCAAACACTAATAATATTTACAGGTATGCTGAAAAAGAATGATTTACTTGGAAATTAAAAAAGGAATAAAATAAAATATTGTAGTTACATAAAAATTTTATGAAACAGCTGTTGGGATTTTCTTGACTGGGCTTGTGTTTCTTGTTTAAGGTGACATTAATGCGATACGTGTCATAATTTAACGCAAATATTGTTTGCTTTCTTTGTTTTTTTTTTGAGTTTGTAAATCCATGATTTTAGGTAGAGCTCAAAGTATAAGTTGATTTATATGTGGTAGCTTGAATAACCCATCATTAAAATTAGATTGGGTTGAAAAAAAAATTAAGCCAAACAAAAATGGGTTTTTGGGCTTGGCCCAAATAACCCATGACCTATCAGACTAACCTTGATAGGTTAAGGTTGGTATTATTTTTCAAGAAAATAAAACTAAAGTAAAAAATGAGAAATATTTTAGATTTATGACTTTTGATAAATTGATGGGTATGATGGCTAGCTCAATTCATATAATGAAAATTAAAAAAAAAATAACATTGTGATATTATATTGAAACTTATCATCATGTTAATTTAGGTGCATTTTCCTAAGACATATAAAAAATAAATTAAAAATAAAATAAAATGGACTAGTGTGTTAGCCCTTTTAACCCACTAGCCCTTAAGGGTTAGGTTGGGTTAAAATTTTTTTAACTCATATTAAAATGGATACAACCCAATCCAATCCATATGGACTAACTCATATGGTCAGAATTGACCCATATTGTTATCTCTAGTTTTAGAAATTTACCAAAAATACAAAAATTTGAACAATATTGAAAAATGTGGTTGGTCACTTTAGTTAAGCTTGAGCCCCTTATAAGCTGGCCTTCTTTCTCTGTTCAAATTTTGGGCCCAAGCCCATCTTCTTGAATGTGAACAAATAATGTGTTTGAACAAATTTAGGTAATCATGCAAATCTAATATTGCTGTATTTTTTATTAGGTACAAATAATGAGTTTGGGATTGAGCTTGATACCATAATGCTAAAAGTAATTATAAATAAGTTATTACACAATACTAAATTTAAAATTCACTTACAATGAATAGACATATTATTATGTTGGAAAATAATATTATGTTGGAAAATAAGAACATTAGCTATGTTCAATGAGCCAAGAAACAAGTTGAAAGTCTTGGGATGCTACATTCAAGAATTATATTAATCAATTAAGTTTTAGATTCTGAGAAACAAATTAAATTTTTATGCCTTGCAGATTGAAAAATCATAATTAAAGGTGACAAATTTCATTTATATTTTATTACCATTATTGTAATTTATTTTATTCACCTTATTTTGAAAATTGATGTGAAAAACTTTTGGGGCCTAGCGTCCCTCCTCCCACTCTGTTCCCATGCATAATAAATTAAACCTTTTAAATTTAATTTGAATGATTCAGATTAAATATATTAATTTTAATTGTATAAATATTATATAAAAAATTATAATTTTCTTATTAAATTTAATCTCTGAACAATCCAAATTTAATTTAACATAGACGGCAACAACAATTACAATAATGATTTAATTGTATTAAGTTTAAAACATCTTGATAGTGTTTATGTGTGAGAAAAAATGTGTAGATAAATAAGTTAGCTTATCAATGAGAGAAGTTGAAAGAGAGAGAATCATGCACCACAAGATTTATCCTGGTTCGGTCCCCTAACCTACGTCCAGTCCTCTTGAGAAACACTCAAGAGATTTCCCACTATAAAATTCAATTACAATCCCTATAAGTTACATATTGAGCTCACTCATAATTCTAAATTTTTTTTACAAAACTCAACTAAAATTAGGATACATGGTTTTACCCAACTTATCCAAAACTAATATAACGAATGTAAAAAAGTAGTTTACTAGAAATTTCTATTGAAAAAGCTAGGTAGCAAAAACATTCTAAGCACCCAAATACTCAAATTCCAACAATGATATTTAGGAAGTACACAACTAAGCTCGGATAAATAATAATCTGCTTGCACCTTCAAATTCAATCTTTCATCTCTTTATAAATCACTCGTCAACATCAATTTTCTTTTTGTATTTTGTCACGGTTAACTTTCCTTCTTTTCTTGGTCCCAACATCTAATTTCCTCCATGACCATTTGTCAATTATTTGTTGTTCCCTGATTCTGCAATAAACACAATAAATCAGATTCAGTTTCCAAATATATCAATTCTCATTTGAAATAATTTTAATATTACTCGTTATCATCAAAACTAATAACCAAATATTGTCTAAAAGTCAGAGGTTAGATTCTTAACATATTAGAATTAGTAAATTAAACAATTAGGCTCATGGAGACTAAATTAATTTTCTCATTTACCTTGAAATGCCTGGAAGGTGTGTATGTCATGTAATTTTCAAGAACAAATGTATCTCAGTGGAAGTCTGCAAACAATATATTATTTGAAGTGAAATACATTAAAAAAACATGCTTAGTTACAAATTTCAAGACTCTATATATATGAACATATATAGGGCTCGTTACTTTCTTGTCAACTCTTACTTTGCTCTATGTAACACCACACGTCTATTTTTGACCTGATTTATCAAAATCAAAATATCATATTCATTTTAAGACATTGTCTAAATATAATAAAATGAGCATATGGGAATTGCAAGTGGCGAATTAATCAATGCAGAGGAATGTCCAGGTAAATTAAAAGAGTGTTCATTAGGACACGAATAATCTCAATAAACTGAACTAAGTATCTAATATTAAATCTAGATATCATACCTTCATTCTGTTTATTGTTTTTGAGGTAACACAGAAATTGATGAGGAAATTCGATTCTTCCTCGTGACAATTGTGAAAGAAGCAACACACTAGAATCAAGTTTCTGCACAACTATACAAAAAAGGAACATCAATGGAATACTGGTTCTACATTAATAGATTGTCCAGCTAAAGTGGAAGTTTTATATATATATATATATATAGCTAACAACATCTGCTTTATGTTCATTTAATTGTGGGATTGATATTACATAAATAAGGAGATAAAGTAATTACAGTTGAATCAGTTTTTTACCTGCCTTCTTCTCTTCTCCTATGACTCTGTTTCAAACAGAGCAATTCTAACTGATTTCTTCACCTATTTGAACATGACTCAGTTTTTTACCTGCCTTCTTATCATATTAGATTTGATAACTCTAGGAAGCTTTCAATCACAACAATTAAAAAAGTGGTTTACTTTCTTTTAACTATAAGTATCACCTGACATGTGATATTTTCAGTAGACAATTGGCCATTGCTTTGCATATTGAAATTTTAGAGTAAGCCATTAAAAAGTTAAGGGCAATATCCAATTAAAAGAAAAACATTCAGTTAAACTTTAAATTTGGCTTTTATAAATACTGGGTGAATATATATAAAACTAGGATATTTCTATTGACTTGAATTTTCATATAATGATTTTATTAAATTAAAAACCTTGGAATTAGTATATATTATTTTAAAATACAATAAACCTCAACCATACCAAGATCATCTTTAACCAAAATAAATTGAAAAAAGAACTCATCATAAAATGTGTTGTGTGTCTACACACACACACACTCTTATCGTTAATTAGTTATGAATTTCAAGAAGATGAAGAGAGGATTAATTAGTTTCTTACCAGCTTTTGGTGCTGAAAGTTGAGCAATTCTTGTGAACTCCTTTCATATTTTCTAACCTAATAATAAAAAAAATAAAGAATCAGATCCATTGAAATGCTTTTACATAATTTCATAAAAAATCATTAAACATTAAAATATAGACCTGTACTTAGCCTCAACAATGTCTGGGTCAGCTTCTTGCCTGCCTTCCCTCCATATCATATTTGTCTCTTTTTGACTGCTTCCTCATCTTCTTTAACCTAATTTATCAAAACAATAAATCTTATAAAATCAGAAATTAAAGCTACTTAACATACATACGTACATATATTAGAACTCACATCTCGTTACAAATAAATATGCATCGGGTTCAAAAATATCTAATCAAGCACAGATATTAAATATGCTATGACGAGTCAACTAATTAGACATGGCTCTAAATCTTTTCAACTTTTATAATTAACTCATATCACTAGTGACTTGATAATTAATTGACCATTTCAAACAAAAAATGATGCCATCTATAATTCTCTTTCACTCTTCAGATGTGCACAAATAGTACAACAAACATTATCAACAGTGATATTATTATTATTGTTATTATTTATATTTATTTTGATGAGAAAGTATAGTACTCTGAATTAAACCACAAGTTTCACAGGGTTACAAGTTTTTCGAGAAAATAAAAATTGAAGAAGCATTGGTGGTCTTGGCTAAGATAATTTTACAACTTGAGGTATATATGATGTAAGTAAGATGTTTCCTATAATTAATGTTTTATGAAGGGAAGACCAAAATAAAAATTATGAAGGGAAGACCAAAAATTTTATGTGTGTAGTGGAAATGGGAAAAAAAGGAAAAAACTATTTGCGGGAAAATAAAACAATACTGAAAAGTTTGATTGTTTTGGAATTAGAGAGCTCACCTTTTGACGCAATGCCGCACCATCTCAAAGATCATAGTACTTCATTATTAATTATTACGGTTGGAATATGAGAGATGTCAGACAAGTGTTTTCCTCCTTCAAAATTATATCTTTCTTCTAATTTAGGACACGCGCGGATATATAGCAGAAGAAGAGAGGGTGGCAGCGCATCTTCTGGCAAGGATTCAAGATTTGGACAATTCCAGATGGAGAGATCTTCGAGAGAAGTAAGGTGCTGAAGCCATTTTCTATCAAACCGTTTAAGATTAAAGAAATCAAATGTGGAGATATTCACAAGAGAGTTGGGCAGTAATTGATTTTTTAGTAAATTATGGACTATAGTTTCACCTCCATCACCTCCAACCCACAATGCTGAGAGAGAAGTCAGCCGTTGAAAACCCCAATCTTCAATTGGTATACAAGATAGTCCCTCACAGTCATTAATTTCCAAAGATCGTAAATTAGAAGGCAAACCACATTGAGGCAATGATTCCAAATTTGGAAGACTTCTTAGATAAAAACGTTGAAGGCTGGCAACGGAATCAATGTGTACTTCTAACATTGATTTAAGTTTTTTGCAACTTTTAATCGAAAAAACTTCCAAGGGAAGAGGAGACTCCCCAACATAGGTAAAAGTCTCCAAATTTTGACAATTCCTAATGTAAAGGACTTTAAGCTTGGGAAAACAACCTAATGGGAAGGATGCCAACGAATGACAACTATTCATAATCTCCAAGCGTTCAAGTGATGTGCAGTTTTGTAAAGATTCCTGAGGTACGAACTCTAACTTCTCACAATTTTGAATTACAAGACGTTGCAAAGAAGCAGGCAAACCTTCAATTGGAAAGGACATGGTTGATGAGATATCTTTGAGAGACAACTCTACAAGAATGTGGCTACCCATTATCATTCTTGGTAATGACCGCAAGCAATCTTACTTCTCAATTGTTATATATTTCAGAGAGTCCAGAGAATAATAATCAAGAGCTCCCAATAACCCCTGTTCCCCTTGCTTAATTGCTAGTTCTTTGATAGATGCAATCCAATGCAAAGCTGCTGATTTTGCGTCCAACCGTTTGCAATTGGAAATAGAAACTTTTGTCAATGATGGAAGGTTATGAGGCACGTCTCCTTTCAACATAGGACAATCATATAAACTCAGACGTTTGAGATGAGGAACAGGAAATTTGGCACCTTCACCATCAAACAATATCCATTCCTCCCAAACAGGCATATTTTCAAATTTTAGAATTTCCAAGGATGGAAATGGTTGAAACGAAGAGGACTCTGCATTCCCGCAATAGAACTCACGTCCAACTGTCTGTACCAATGCCGTTCGTTTAATAACAAGCTCCTTAAGAGAAGGTAATTGTCCAAATGACGGGAGCGAAAAGCAATACTTGCAATCACTCACTGATAAATATGCAATATTCTTGAATGAAGAATCTCCCACCCAATCCGGAAAGTTAGTGCCACCAAAATGGTTGATGGTCAATCGCTGTAAGTTTGTTGAAGGTTGTAGCATGCTAAGGACATTTTTCACAATTTGTGAATCTTGAGTATCACAATCCCATTGCAACACTAACTCCTCAATTTTGTCTCTCCTCTTCAAGTTTGCCTCCAAAACATCCATTGAATCAACAATATTTTCTAGTTTTGAAAGGGAAAGTTTACCTTGCAGACAAGGGAGCTTTTTTAACTCTTTAATTCCCAATCCAGTCGGTTGTTTGCCCACCATAAAGTTACTCAAACTTTGAAGATTTTCTAGCCTTGTAATTTGTCCAGGCATCTCCTTTAAAGCGGTGCCACTAATGTCCAAGTGACGTAGATTAATAAGCCTTTCTATCTTTCCCGGCAATTCCTTAAAACAATGACAATTTGATAAAAGCAATGTCTGCAAATTGTAAAGTGTAAAGACCGCATCAGGAAATCTTTCAATTCCACTCCAAGAAAGGTCTAGATATCGCAAATGTTGCAAATTACCAATTGAATCAGGTAGCTCATTGAAATTGTCATAGCTAAACAAAGACAGTACTCTTAAACATTTTAGTTTTGGCAACAAATCCCGTAGTACCTTCCTGGTCAATGAACAATGTGTCATCCTCCCATCGTATATAGATTGGGGTAAAAAAGTCCTCAAACAATTTAATTGATAAAAGTTCTCAAACCTTTTAGAGCCATCATACACTTGCATAGGATATGATAAATGACGAAGAGTAGATTTTGAAATTTTTTGGCCTTCAAACCATAGGCAACTCTTTCCAGATACAACTTTGGCTAAATCATTGATGAGATCATGCATGACAAACTTTTTTGGATCACCACCATCTTGCTGAAAGAATGATCTATGCAATAATTCATTAAAGTAGTCATCTGCTTCCATTTCAAATGTCTTCTCCCTATGGGATTGTTGGTGTACAAAGCCTTCTGCCATCCACAACAAGACCAATTTCTTTTTCTCCAACAACATATCTTTAGGGAAGATTGAGCAATAAGCAAAGCATTTCTTCAAATGCGATGGAAGATAGAGATAACTCAGACGCAAAGCTGGCATAACATCATCATTTGGTATGTCCCACTGGTTGCTATTTAGAATTTTATTCCATTCCTTTTCATCCACTTTTGAGCGCAAAACACCTCCAATGGTTTTTACAGCAATTGGGAGGCCACCACATTTTCTTGCAATTTGCTTACCAATTGCTCCTAGCTCTGGATATTTGTTCGGATCTTCATTTGCAAATGCATGCTTCGAGAGTAAAAGCCAACAATTATCATCCGAGAGACAACGCAACTCATGTACAGGGAAGGTGTGTGTGATTTCAACAACTCTTTTTTGACGAGTTGTTACGATGATTATGCTTCCCCTTCTTCCACTGTGAAAAGGGGTTACAAGGTCCTCCCAATGACTATATTTCTCATTCCACAAATCATCCAACACGATCAAAAACCTTTTATTAGTCAAGCTATTTTTTAATTCAACACGAAGAGAGTCTAGATTTTTACTCTCATAGACTTTTGAAGTGACGGACTCAAGAAGATTCCTTGTCACCTCTAAAACACTAAAATCATCCGAAACACATGCCCAAGCCTTCGAATCGAAATGCTTCTGCACCTTCTCATCATTGTAAAGGAGCTGAGCAAGGGTGGTTTTACCCAACCCTCCCATTCCCCAGATAGTGATCACTCCTATGCCATTACCCTTTGGATCTTCATCACCCAGAAGCATTTTCATTAGCTTCTCCTTATCATCCTCTCTACCAACCACATCGGATTCATTTACCAATGAAGTTGAAGGTGTTTTATGCACTCCCACGCTAACGCTTTGTAAACCAAGGATATCCTTCTGCTTGGCAAAGTGTTCGAGCCTTCGGCATGTTGCTTCTAGCCTGGAGTTCATCCTCCAATTAAATTCATCAAAACAAGAAGAAAAGAAGGATCGCACCTTGTTAGCGACGTTTTGAGAATCTTTTCCAACCTTGGATCTGAGAGACTCAGTGTTGATCTCATCCAGTAAATCCTCCACATCATAGACAGCATCTTTCAACTCTTCAAGCCACTCCTTGACTTCATGGTTTGTGATCATCTTCTCTTCTGCGTCGTTGAGGACAGCATCGAGCATCAACAGAGTAATCTTCATCTCATCCATGAGAGAGACATTCAGCTTTCTGTTGTTCATGAAATCTCGAAACTCGCTCGAGGTGATCCTATCCAGTAAGGTCTGGACAGAAGCAGAGAGCAAAGCTTGTCCCACAGCTGCTGCAGCCATGCCTTGTTTTGTTTCGGAACTCAAAGCGACTGAGAAAGAAGAGAGTTTGAAGGAAGCGATGGAGTGAGAAGCTGGCTTTAGATTGATCGAGAGAACACTTGAAGCCGAAGTTAAATGAATTTCTTATATATTTCAGGAAAAGACAAGAGAGGGTAATTGCAATGAAGATTAGAAGGACGTGTAATTTCAATATGGTAGGCCATCCCCGGCAACATCTCCGTTCAATCTGCGCGACGACACACCATCATTCATTTTCCCATGATCTTTCGGTGGCACGCTTCCCCAGAAAACAATGGCACGAGCGAATTTGACATTCATCTGTACCACAAGACTAAATTAAAGATGAGACCTTAATGCATAAGAATTTACAATTATTAATTTGCTTTTAGAATTGAATTGTATATTTTCTCTCTTCACAAATTTAATGAAATTTAAATAATTTATTATGATAATATTTAATTAAATAATTTAAAAGATTTGTTTGAGATCGATGAAATTTACATAAAAATCAACATTAATTTATTAACTGAGTTATTTCTAATTATATTAAATGCCTATTTTATTAAATTTTTTTACACGTGTTTGAGATAATATCTTAGCCAACTTGTGTATTTATTTTGTAAAAAATTAATAAATAAATAATTTCACATAACTAAAAGTAAAATATGAATATAAAAGTAAAAAATATATATGCATTAATTTTTTGAAATTTTAAATATTTTTAAATAATATTTATGTTTAAAGAGGAGTATTGTAGTTCAATAAATATGATTTAATGATTAACTAACAGTTTGAGTGAATATAAATAAAACTTGTAAAGTAGGAGATAGGTTTGTGCTTTGTGATTATTGATTCAATGGGATGCTTATATAGGTTTTTAAAATAGAAGTGAGATATCTGTAATTAACATAAAATATACAGGACATAAATGTATTTTGCTCTATATATTATGGTCCGGTTTATATACATATATCAGTTATCTAGATGTTATAAATTTGTGTAAGAAGGGGGAAAAGACGCTTTAATATTGCATCTGTTAGATGTTTAATATGGAAAAGTGAAAAGTTAAGGCACTGACAGAGGGCATACAGTTTTTGTGTATTATGTTATTCACATTTAGCCCTCAGCACTTTATTTGAAGTAAAACCATCAATTTATTTCTGAAAAAAAATTAAATCAACAAGGCTTCCTTATTAATATTTATACAAAACATACTTTACTCCATCATATTCTCTATTCACACATTGAGTTTTTGGGCAACAAGCATCACTTAGCATATTGGATAACAATCAAAAATCATAGAGAATACATATAAACTATTAAAGAGAACGTCAGGAGAAACTCCAACACAAGCTCCTAAATAAAAGGGAGAATGACAATAGAGCCTCTTGAAATAGTAAGTTTATTATCGATAGCTTCCCAATTAATTTTTTTTAAAAATAAATTACTAATATTAATTTAAACGTATATTTGAAAATTTAGGAGTTTTAATTATAACTAAAACATTTAAATTATAAATATAACTCACTAATTATACTTGAGATTGATATTTCCAATTGTTTAAATTAATATCTATAACCTACTTTGCAAAAATTTTGTCAAACATCTAATTATTATAAATTCTTTATAGAACTTTTATTGTCATCCTCCTGAATAAAATACAGTGCAGTTGTCCCTCTTGGTTGGTGACGAGAGCAAAGTTAGTAAAACTTATTAAAGCAAAGGAATCTCTTTGTGTGTCTCTATCTCTCTGAGAGAGAGAGAGAGAGAGAAATGATTTTAAAAGCCAATACGAGAATTTACTTTCTTAAAATTTCATTGTCTATGGAATAATGTAATATCTCTCACACTAGCATTTTAACGGAAGTAAAATGAGAAAAGAATGAAAATAGAATTAAAAACTATGCTGTTTAGCATGCAAGAAAATTTTAATCAAATATTGAGTTAAAATTCATTTGGCATACGCTTTTTTACTGTGCAAAAGATGGCAGCAGTAAAAAGAGTTAAAAGAGAAGGAGAGAAAGCAAGAGGTTTAAATTTTAATGAAATTTCAAATTCAAGGAATAAAGTGCAAATGTCTGAATAGAAAAGTAGAAAAGTGGCAAAGAAAAAGCCAAAGTGATTGAAGACAAAAGTGGAAAAGTAATACGCTGGCTCCTCGTTTTTAAAGCCATACTTAAATCTTTATCTTTATCTTCGTTATGAAAATAGAGATTCTGTGGAAGACGGAAGAGAGAAAAATATGCGAAAAGAATAAAAAAATAAAAGCTTTTTTATTTTAGTGTATGGAATATAATTAAAATGACTTTTATTAAAAAATACAAATATATCAATTAAAATAAATAAAATATACAAGATAATAATAATTAAAAATATTATAATAATCGAAAGATATTGAAGAATCTGAGATAATAGATATTCACATAATATTTTAATATTCATATCACTCCCTCTTAGATGTCCATATATTGTGTCACATTAAAACTTTACTAAGAAAAACCTAATTGAATAAAACCTTAGTGAAGAAAAAAGAATACATAATATCGTCATATTTATTGAAGCTATCTTGTTAAAAACTTTATTAGGAAAATTCAATGGAATAAAACCTTGGTTAAAAAAAAAATAGTACATTATAACTTTTACTACTCCTGATGATGATATCATTCCATGTTCTCGAGTCCTCTGAAGTTATTGTATTCTAAATTGTGTGTCAATTTCTTGAATATTGTTATTGCCGATTCCTTTGGATCTGTGAGTTGATATACTCTTACAGCTAGACTATATATAAATCATTGTCTTTGTATAATATTTTGAAACTTCTTTCACACACACACACACACACATAATGTGAAGACATTTTTCTACTTGTGGTATATCTTATGGAGTAGAAAAAAATCTTGATATACATATATTTTCACAAATAAACAACCTCTTGATGGTCAAATTGTATGGTCCAAACTAGACATATGTAATACATATGTGTAATCAATTAATTTTGATCATAATTTAATTAAGCAACCATACATAATAATTTCTCAGGTGTATCATATTAAATACATAATTTCATTGCAAATCAATGCAATATCATAAATTGTGATATGAAAGCATTCATATGTGGTGCTTCTAGACCATATTTCATTATCCTCTTGATGAAAAAATTATCTTGATTCACATTAATTACCCAATATTTTAACATCTAATTCTTTAACAATCAAGTGTTCACGTAAAATCTTCAGGATATATTCAATGATATTCAATCAATAAACTTTTATATATAATCATATGAATGAAGGAAATTTCTCAAGAATCTTGATAAGCTTTTTTCATATTGAATCCTTTGAAACTTTCAAGTAAATACGACTATACGGAGAACTATATTAATAAGCTAGCATTCATTAAACGCATATCAGATTTTTATATTGCTAGACAAATAATGTCAAAAAATTATTTCATCCATCACGAAATAATGCACTAGTCTTTATTTTAAATCATTGCAAGACATTCTTATATTGAAAGTCAAGCTTTACATGTGACATTTTATATTTTTTTCTTTTGCATAAATACTTATGTATAATATCGCACTTCAGGTGTTTGAACTATAAGTTCATAGCTTTCATACCTTGAACAAGTGAATGTAATTCTACTTGTATTGTATCCTTTTCTCTAAATTTGGTCAATTTTTTATTCACATTCTATCAAGATCCTCATTTGATTTCAATTTTTTTTCTTCATTGAAAGTATTGTTGACAACTCTTATCTTTTTAGTTCAATCATTTCTCACATTGGCATAACTTCCAAATATCTTTTTATTATTATCAAATATTCACTCTTCTTTTAGGGACTTAAAGTGAGTTATGTCTTGGCCTCTTCTAAAATACCAACCTCTTTAATATAATCATCTTATTAATATTTATACAAACCCAACTTTACTCCATCATGTTCTCTATTTTTTTTTTTATTGAGTTTTTGGCAAACAAACATGAATCATAAAGAATACATGTAACCAATGAAGCGAACAAACAAAAATCATAGAGAATACGTATAAACTGTAAAGAGAACATCACAAAAAACTCCAGCACAAGCTTTCAAATAAAAGAAAGAATGACAATAAAGTCTTGAAATAATACATTTATGATTATTAGCTTCCTGATAAAATGTTTTAATAATAAATTATAAATATTAATTCAGACTTGTAAATTTAAGAGTCTTAATTGCAAATAAAACATTTAAATTATAATATAACTCATTATTTACCATTGAGATTCTTGTTTTTAATTGTTTAAATCAATATCTATAACCCACTTTGCAGAAAATTTAATCAAAGATCTAATTATTATAAATTCTTTATGTATTGAGATTTTATTGCCATTCTCTTGATTAAAACACAATACAGTTGTCTCTCTTGGTTGGTGGTGAGAGTAAAGTGAGTAAAACTTACTAAAGCAAGGGCATCTCTTTTGTATTCTTAATTGAGACTTGGGAGAAAAAAAAAAGCAATTGGATGTGAAAAGACAGAAAAATGTGAGATAGGAAGAGTGAATAACTAACAAATGCATTTAGAAGTCAAATGATATGGGAATTTATTTTCCTGAAAATTCACTATCTATAGAATTATGTAATATCTCCCGCACCAGCACTTTAACGGGAATAAAATAAGAAAAGAATGAGAATAGAATTAAAAACTATGCTATTTAGCATGAAAGAAAAGCTTAATCAAATCTTGAATTACAATTTGTTTGGTATACACTTTTTTACGATGCAAAAGATGGCAACACTAAAAAAGGTTAAAACTTAAAAAGAGGAGAGAAAGCAACAGGGTTCAGTTTGAAAGAAAATTTAAATTCAATAAATAAAGTTGTAGCAAGTGGCCGAATGGAAAAGTAGATAAGTGGAAAAAAAAAAAAAAAACCAAAGCGGCTGAAGGGGAAAGTGCAAGGGTGGAATCTTGGGCCGTTATTGCTGGGAAAATTTTGTTGTCATTATTTTTCTTGAGTCAGGTTAAAGTTAATTTTTTTTAACAGCTTGAATAACATTATATTATTTTTAAATGTTTTAAAACATATTACACAAAAAAAAAATTAAAATATCAAGTGTTCCTGCACAAATAGTTGTAAAATAAAAATATACTATAACCCAACTTATAAATATAGTATATATTCCTTCCTATTCTATTTGAAAGTTTCTCCTTAATCTTAAGGTACCGGTAGCCAATGCATGAAGGGTTTCTTGAAATACTTATCACCCTAGTATCATAGCAAAATTCATGGAACTTATTGAAGGTTTTAAAATTTGTTAAAATGACAAGTTTCACAAAGTTAACATTTATTGCTACACTCTCAAAACTCTTATATAAGCTCATCCAACTGAATTCTTTGAAAACCATCCCTTTGCCAAAATTATCAAGAAAATAAGAGAATTTATTATAAGAGATTAGATGATCACTTTTGTTCATGTGTTTAGAGGAGCAAATAATTTTGGTGATTGGCTTTCACATCAAGTTTTCAACAATAAGTTAAATGTTATGTTTTTTTTATATTGTACTCTAACATGGAGGCACTACTACAGAATATATCTTTACGAGCGGGTATTTAGGAGCGCTTCTTTAAAAAGCGCTCTAAAATGTGAATGCGGAATTTACCGAAGCGTTTTTATAAATAAGTGCTCCTGTATGTCAGGGCTTATCAATAAGATAACGCTTCTAATTAATATAAATAAAATATTAAAAATTTAAAAAGACCTTTGGGAGCGCTCTAGTTAAGCGCTCCAGAAGAAATCAATCATCCGGAGCGGTCGTGGTTGAGTTCTCTGGAAGAGTACTCGCGGATCTTTTTATTTTTCTATCCCCGTCAGTTTTCTTTTCCTCATTCATGAGTTTCTTTCAAAACCTCTCTTTCATTTGTTGAGGCCGTGCGTTCCCAACTTCCAGATCGTCGCTGTATCAATGTTTCGTCTGTCGCTGTTTGCTATTCAGATCATCTTCCGCTGCTGTTCGCTGGTGCAGAAAGTTGTCCGCCATTGTTCACTATTCCAGAAATCATCCGCTGCTGTTTGTTCATTTCTGTGTCGTGTCACGCCATCTGTCTCTGTTTTTGCACCCCTGTCGTCACCACTGTCGCTGTTCTCTGTTCCAAAAAGTCATGTACCACCGTCGTTGTTATAAATCTGCATCTCTATTCCAGATTTGCGCTGCTGCTGTACACCGAAGGAAGCGACATCATGAAGACCTCCGTTGCTGCCGTGTGTTGCTACTGTACAGCGAAGGAAGTGACGCCACAAAGACCTCCACTGTTGCCGTGAAGATCGCCGTTTTCCGCCATGAAGACTACACTGTGAAGGTATTTTTTCAATAATTAATTTATAATGTAATATATTGATATATTGATATATATTTGAGAATAAATTTCATATATATTTTTTTAATAATCAATATTATAGATAATATATGAATTGAAGTTATTTATATTAGAATTATGGAGTATTTGTAGTTGATAATTTAGATTAAAGTTGAGAAAACTACTTGAACATTTTTATTTTATTTATGAAATATACTTCTAAGGGAGATTATTATTATTATTAATTAAATATGCTACTAAATAGAAGATTTAGTTGAAGAGTGATCAGAATATATTATTAGCTGTTTGTGATAGGAAGTTAGATTTCAATGTCAAAAAAATAATAATAGTTTCATTTGTTAGGCTTGTTAGAAATTAAACTAAGTTAGTTAGGAAATTAAAATTGTTGTATCAGTTTAAAATTCTTTTCTTGTATATAAATTTTTATGTTATTTAAATTAGTTTTTGATATTATGATTTACCATTATTAAAGAGACATAAAGGAAAATTTTTAAAAAATTTGATTTTAAAAAAATAAAAGTAACATACAGGAGTGCTCATTTGAAGAGCACGCCTGTTAAGCACCATATATGGGAGCGCTCTTTTAGAGAGCGCTCCTACATGGATCATACGGGAGCGCTCTTTAATAGAGCGCTCTAGTGTGGTGGGCATATGGGAGCTCTCTTTATAAGAGCGCTTCGGTATGACGGCATACAGGAGCGCTCTTCTAAAGAGCGCTCTAGTGTGTGATTTTTGCTCTCTCCCTTACGGGAGCGCTTTTTGTAAAGCGTTCCTGTATAGCGTACATACAGAAGCGCTTAAAAAAAACGCTCTTATACATTTCAGAGTGCTCAATACGGGAGCGCTTTTGAAGCGTTCTCTAAGGTTAAAAAAGCGCTTATGTAAACTTATTTTGTAGTAGTGAGGGGGTCGCTAGTAACTGGTCACCGAAGATCCTACTTTGGTGAAACTTATTCAAGAATAATTGATTTATGTGGTCAAGGGGTGGTTTGATCTCATGACCCTTTAGTTGCTGAGACTATCAAACCCTTTAATTATATATGGCAATATATATATAAATAGTAAATTAAATTTTTAACCACTTTCATGTTACAATACGGTGTGTTGTTAATTCATAAACAGTACTTGTTATGTTACTAATATTATTTATTAATTTGACATAAACAATTATAAATTATGCTCATCATATATATATTTTTGGTTTATTAAACCCCCAAATAGACAGTTGTTATCATTTGGCCATTATTTCTTTTTAACATAAAGCCTGCGAATTTAGTGTCTCCTATCTCTGCATTGTTTGCCTTTGATATTTTATATGAAATGAAGTGGCTTTCAAAAATTAAAGTTAGTCCAAATTATAAAGTGTCTTATTAGAATATTAAATGATATTTCATTTTTAACCCTACAACCTTCTTATAACTTTGATAAATTAAACAAATTAACAATTTTTCTTAATCTGCATAAAAAATAACCGAAATACCTTATATAAGGAACGGGAGGAGTATATTTCTTACAACGACGTTATGCTTATTTTGTTCCATGGCTTTCAAATCAAACCCTCACTGTGTCTTCTTAATCCTCTCCTTCATTATTATATTCCACTTTTATATATCCATTTCCTGCATTATTTGTTTCGCCTACCTACGTATTCCAGTGCTGTACTAGTAATTATGCTTCCTTTTTATGATTTTGCAATATATATGTAATTTAAAAGTTGATCAACTTGTTTTCCAGCAAAACATCGGAACCTGAAATGCATCAGTATCAATATCAATATCAATATCAATATCATTATAAGTATCGGGATCCAAACAGATTCGTGGGTTGTTTATAAAATTTGATGGCCAGTTCATCAAGTGCCAGATAAACAGTGATATGCTATCATGTAAATTAAAGTTTTCATATTTATATACTCGAAGGAAACATTGTCTGTGTGATAGATCTATTTTTTTAACTCCATATTTGTCATTTTTCATCTGTATCTAATTACTTTATATGAATTCTCTTTGTAAAGAGTGCATGGTGACTATTATAATCTATTTCCTCCTGCTTGGCGTGGCAACAACGCGTGACATAAACGACAGATTCTTTGGGAAACGGAGAAAATTATAAAGCAAAAATACAGAAGTCATAAAGTGAAGCTGATATAATATTATAAACTGATTTGCTTTACACTATCTTTTCGTTAGAGTGATGGTGGCAAGATCCGTTGAAGGCACAAAGCATATCATTTGATATTAAGTATTAACAAACAACTTCGCGGGTGGATTAGAGGCTGGTGATGATAATTTATCATGTTAGAATACAACTTACAAGGCTTCTAATCACTTGAGTAGCCAAAAAAACAAATTGAGAGAGAAAGAAAGATGGAGAGAGAGAAAATATTTATAAAATGAGCAGACAACAAGGCTTTTTATTTGAACATACCAAGACAAAGAAGAGTAAACCAAGTTACACCATCTTTTTGGATTTAAAAAAAAAAAAAGGGGATACCATCTTGTTTGCATTCATTGGGCCTGGGCTAAGGGCCTCAAGATTCAATACTCACCACACCATAAAAATAAGGATTTATTACCAAAAACAAAAAAAAGGTTAAAGACTTAATTTATTTTTAAATGGCGTCGAGCACCTTATAGTGAAGGGTGGGATAATATTTTCTCTCAAAATATTTTTTAAGAAGCAATATCACCCTTTTTTTAAATATTTATTGATTTAACCGTTAGTTGATCCAAAAATTTATAGAAAAAGACTTGAAAAATTATAAAAAAGGACCTAAAAAATTATATAAAAAGACTCTATAAAAAAATTAATATTGATTAAATTTTTTAAATTATAAATTAATTTTATTAAAGTAATATTATTTCTTACTCATATAAAATATGAAAAATATGATTCCAACCAACCATTTTGGTCAACTATTGGTGATTATTGAATAACCAATACTGGAAATATTGATAAGTAATTAAAAATATTATATTTGTTTTAATAAAATTTTATTATTTAAATATTATTATTTATAAATATTTATTCAAAATTTAAAAATAGTCTTTTAAATATTAACAATTCAATTTTTTCTTGAATCAATAGGTGATTTGTAAGTTAAAATGATATGACAAATATAAGAATTCTTCAAAAATTAAAAAGTACTCCTTCAAAAAGTTGTATCTCTTAAAAGTTGACTTGTAATTGTGTGAGGAATTGTAAATAATAATAATAATAATAATAATAATAATAATAATAATATTTAAATTATCACATAATTAAATATTAATATTTGGAAAAACATAACTTTGGGTCCATGTGCTTTGTTCACATTTTGCCATAAATCCCTACACTTTTTTTTAATATTTTAAGTCTTTACACTTTTATTTTTTAATGCTCTGCGTCCCTAAACGAACAAAATGTAGGGACATTGGAGGGAATCACACACTGAAAAATAAAAGTGTAGGGATATATAACACTGAAAAAAATGTCAAGACTTATAAAAAAATGTGAACAAAGTGCAGGGAGCCAAAGTTATATTTTTCTTTAATAGTTTAATAAGATGTTAATTAAAAAATTAATATTTTTAATTACTTATTTATGTTGTTCCTAGCAATGGTGATCTGATAATCATCTAGTAGTCAATCAAAATGATTGGTTTATATGATATTTTGGTCTTTTATTTGGGTAACAAATAACATTAGTCTTTGAAATTTATTTATAATTTAAGAGACTTAATCAATATTAATTTTCTCATAAAAGCTTTTAACTATAATATTTTAAGTCATTTTTTTACAATTTATGATATTATTCTCTACAAATTTCTCAATCAATTAACAATCAAATTAACATATATTTGATGGAGGGGCAATATTGCTTCTCAAAGAAATGTTTATGGGATATTACATCACTCTTTGCTACAAGGTGCCTAATACTCTTGAAAAAAATTAGACATAACTTAGTTTTTTAATCCTAAAATTAATGTCACTTTTACCACACACATGCATCACATGACTATCCCATGATACATTGTATTCCAAGACAGATCACACGCAGTGATAATGCTCTTTTGTTGTTATCATTTCGAACTTTATTATTATATTCAAGAGTTGGTATTCAAACCATAAGCTACTGAGGACCCATTTGGATTTAGCTTTTGGAAATGCAAAACTACTTTTGCAGATCGTCTGGACAAATATTGTTTAGTTAAAATATGCATATAATGAAAGTTCATTTGGAGGAAGTTAAATAATCTAATCCATTCAACCAACACAAAATATACCAGCATTTGCATTTGAAAGTAAGAGTTGGAGGATTGATGAGGAGCTTAAAAAATTGGGAGAATTTTAGTAAAAGATCCTTGTAGGGGTTTAATTTCATATAAGGACAAATAGAATCTAAAAATATACTACAAGACCAAATGACTGAATTGAAAATATAATTGATGGAAAATAACTAAAATGCCTTTCATTTCCTTTAAAAAAAACTTCCACCTTGCTAGGCTTCACTACCAATTGCCAGACCATTGTGGTGCTGGCAGTCGAACCACCACTGTAGCCGTTGTTTGAGCTCCAGTGTTGGTCGTTGGAGGAAAAAATTCTCCTAATTAGCAAAGGATGTTTGAACCTATGACCTATTGATTCACCGAAAAGTTTTATAACAATGTAATGATACTTCTTGATTATATAATGCAAAATCTTATATATAGCATAAACTAAATTCTCAAAAGTTAGTTAAGGTTCGTGGGTCTCATATATTTGCCAAGTATAGATGAGTTAGGGGCAAAAATATCCATCATGTACTACATTATAGTGCAATTTTGCCTAAAGCCCTAAAAAAATATGAAAAAATCACTAATCTAAAACAAAGACATGTGTTAGCAAACATTGACCGTGAATGTAAAAATGAAATTGAAATTTTATTTGACCTAATGTGTAAATAAGCAATACATGTGTTCATATTTGTCTTAAATAGCAAGAACCCTAAACGCAATATTTTATTTTATCACATTCTCTAGTTAGAAGGAGAGGAAAGGGAGTTTGAACTAAATTGGATAGAAGAGAAAAGAGAGTTAGGAGTACATTCATGATCAATGCTTGCGTTAGTATGTTTGTTATAAATTGGGCTTTGTATCGTTTTTAGGATGATGGGCAAAATTACACCATAATTTAGTACTTAATATATATTTTTGCCTTTAGCTCATTTACACGCAGTATAGCATGTAAGACCCATCATTTTAACAAACATCAGGTCTCTATTACATATTTAAAATTTTTCCATCAATTTTTAGAGTTGATAAGTAAAATTGCACCATACTTGAGTTAATTAAGGATGCCAGTGGCTCCTTACAAAGTATTTTATGGATATCTGTGCACCTTAACTCTTGTTAAAATCTTAATTTAAGTTGTTATTTTTCCTACACATAGTTTGTTAATTTATTAGTGTAACTTGTTAGCAATACCTACTACCTAATCAATCTTGTTGACTTGTTAAAATATAAAATGGACTTTTTAGAATCTTAACTTATTAATATGATTCTTGGCTAGATTTAAAATTTTCTTGGTGTGTTTTAATTAACGAGAACTTTGATTTAAACCAAATCTCTCACTTGAATATGCAAAAATTTATGAATTTAAATTTAATTTAAATTTAAATCTATTTTAAATTATAATTCTTTTGTAATTTTAAGTTTCATTTACACCCTGTTATTTAAAATTATAGTCACTTCAAATATCTTGTTCTCTTTCTGTTTTTACTATTGATACTTATATGACTCTTGTATTTTTTCTCATCTCTTATCGATTAAAAAATAAAAATAAATTTTTCATTTTAATTTTTATTTTGAATCTCAATTTATCTCTCTTTTTTTATTTAAAATTTTTTAAACTATGGATTTCAATCGTTAGATTTGAAATGAAAAATCTTCGTGTTCCTAGATTCTCGTGCCACAGGTGGATGAGGGTTTTTGATATGCCCTTGATGAAGAAGATGAACGATGACTTTGATCTCTCTAACGATGGCACCAGCCTTAAATGTTGGAGAGAAGGAGATCAGCAAGTAAAAAAGCTCCTCAAGAAAGGTGAAGGCTGGGACACGTACGCCTGAAGTGGGCGATGAATTTGAAGGTATTCAATTTCATTTCTGTTGCGAAAATGATGTGGTTGGTTACTCATATTCTGGCTTTGTTCTTATTCAAATTTCTAGTTTGTCTTTGTCAGTAGAAACTACACTGCTCATACCAAGGAATTCGACAACGCCGTTCCAAAGGTATCTTGCTCTCCATTTTTTGTTTGGTTCCATGGGAAAATCCTGGAACTAGGATACTATGTGATATTTTTTGTTTGCTCTCCATTTTTTTTGTTTTGATTCCGACGGCTGACATTCCGTGAGGATAAAACAAGTCATCCAATGGCTTATGGTTTTCATTAACCAAAATTTATATTTTTACAATTTTTAACAATTACAAAGTTGGAAAAACAATTCATAAACATCAAGTTTAGAAAATGTTTGTTGAAACATTCAACACTCGTATAGTTATATATTGATATATTCATATTTGTATTTTGAAATTGTGGAATAATGGATCTATTTTTCACATCTATGTGAGGGTATTATTTCTCTAACTTTATTATTTATGTAAACATATTAGTATTCATAATTAATTGTTATTGTTAATTTTACAACTTGACAAGTTTAGCTAGAATTTTAATAAATCAAATTCATGTTTATAAATTGGGGGGGGGGGTTTAGAATATTTATAATGGATCTATGTGAATATATTATCTTATTTACACTTTATTCCCAGATTATAAAAAAAAAACTTATCAAATCCTTAAATTTTTACATCTCCAAATTTCGTAGGCCAGAAAAAAAAAAATCTCAAAATATGCAATTGATTTTGATTGATTGTTAATAAGTAAATAAAATTAATGAAATCACGGTTGAATTAAAAGGTTTAATGAGTTTCTTTTTTTTTTCTTTTTAATTGCTTATAAGTATTTTTCTATTGAAGAGGCAATCTTATTTGAAACATGGTTAGGTATTAAATATATTTACCTATGTAGCACTCAAAGATTTATTGATAAAATATTCACAATAATTTTACAAAAATGAAAACTTCCCACCTTATTTTCACAGACATTTTATTTTCAAAAAGAAAAAAAGATCCCAAAAGGAAGGATACTAAATTTTTTAAAATTTTTGTGATATTTGATTGAAAAGAAGATTAGGATACTATGTATGGCGGGGATGATTAGTCTTCTATGTGGATTATGATATACGATACTAATTAAGATGATTATTTTTTGTAGTGTATGTAACCGTATGAGACAATTATTCTTTCATACAAAATTATAATGTATGATTTTGCACTCTTAAAATAATTAAAAAAAATTCTTGCACAATTTCAAGTTTCATGATTTGGCTAAACTTAATCCATCATTGTTTCTTTCCTATATTTTTATTTTAATTTTTTTGGCTTGTTGCAGTATGGGACTAGTCAGACTCAAATTTTTCAATTACTCTTGAAAATAAACATATCTACAAGGACATATATATTTAGCGCATGATGATGTGTTTATATATATTTTTATTTTTTATTATTCACAACTAAATTCTTATTGGAGGCAATCTTGTTTGACACATAGTTGAGCACTAAATGTAAGTCCCTCTCTCAGTAAAAATTTAAATTTTAATTTGTCATGTTATGAAAAAATAGTCCTTTTCTGTTTATATTTTTAATATAGATAGATGCTATTTCATGTATTATATGAAATCTATTTTTAAATGAAATCTATGTATTTTCATGTAATATTTTTCAATCAAATACGAAATCTATCTTTTTGATCATATTGAATTCTAAACAAATTTCTCATCACCCAATCTTTCTTAGTCATTTCATTTCATCCTATTCTATCCTTTAAGCATCTATTCTTTTTTGGGCTTTGGGACAAGGATCCGTTACACATCTATTCGAACACTAATAATATTTACAGGTATGCTGAAAAAGAATGATTTATTTGGAAATGAAAAAAGGAATGAAATAAAATATTGTAGTTACATAAATATTTTATGAAACAGTTACTGGACTTTTCTTGACTGGGATTGTGCTTCTTGTTTAAGGTAACATTAATGCAATATGTGTCATAATTTAACGCAAGTGTTGTTTGTTTTCTTTCTTTCTTTTTTGAGTTTTCAAATCCATGATTTTTGTTTGGGGAAAAACCATGAAGTTTTAGATAGAGCTCAGAATATAGGTTGATTTATAGGTGCTAGCTTGAATAATCAGTCATAAAAATTGGATTGGGTTGAACAAAATTAACACAAATAAAATGGGTTTTCTGGCTTGGCCCAAATGACCCATGACCTATATGGCTAACCTTGATGGGTTAGAATCGGTCCATTTAACATTTTTAAAAAATAAAAATAAAGTAAAAAATGGAAAATATTGTAGATTTATGACTTTTAATAAATTGATGGGCATGACCGCTAGCTCAATTCATATAATACAAATTAAAAAAATAATGCCATGATATTATATTGAAACTTATCATCATGTTCATTTAGGTGCATTTTCCTAACATATATAAAAAATAAATTGAAAAGTAAAATAAAATGGGTTAGCATATTAGCCCTTTTAACCCATTAGTTCTCAAAGATTGGGTTGGGTTAGAATTTTTTAACTCATATTAAAATGGATACAACTTAACTCAATCCATATAGGTTAACTCATATGGTCGGAATTGACCCATATTGTTAGCTCTAGTTTTAAGAATTTACCAAAAATATAAGTTTGAAAAACATTGAAAATTGTGATTGATCATTTTAGTTAGACTGAAGCCTCTTATAAACTGGCTTTCTTTCTCTATTCAAATTTTGGGCCCAAGCCCATTTCTTGATATATGAACAAATAATGTGTTTGAACAATTTAGGCAATCATGCAAGTCTAATATTGCGGTATTTTTCATTAGGTAAAAATAATGAGTTTGGGATTGAGCTTTGATACCATATGGCTAAAAGTAATTATAAATAAGTCATTACACAAAATTAAATTTAAAATTCACCTACAATGAATAGACATATAATTATGTTGGAAAATAAGAACATTGGCTATGTTCAATGAGCCAAGAGATGACTTGAAAGTCTTGGGATGCTATATTCAAGAATTATATTAATCAAGTTTTAGTTTTTAAGAAATAAAATTATTTTTTGTGGCTTGTAGGCTGAAAAATCATAATTAAAGATGACAAAGTTCATTCATTTTTCATATTACCTTTATTGTGATTTATTTTATTTGCCTTATTTTGAGAATTGATGTCAAAAACTTTCGGAACCTAGCTTCCCTCCTCCCACCCAGCTCCCATCCATAATAACCTAAACCCTTTAAATTTAAGTTGAATGGTTCAGATTAAATATATTAATTTTAATTTTAATTTTATAAATATTAAATAAAAATTATAAATTTTTTATTAAATTTAATCAGCAATTTGGACAATCCAAATTTAACATAAGTGATAACAACAATTCTAATAATGATTTAATTTTGTTAAGTTTAAAACATCTTGATAGTGTTTATGTGAGAGATAAAATGTGTAGATAAATAAGTTAGCTTATAAATGAGAGAAGTTGGAAGAGAGAGAATCATGCACCACAAGAATTATCCTGGTTCGGTCCCCTGACCTACGTCCAGTCCTCTTGAGAAACACTCAAGAGATTTTCCCACTATAAAAATCCAATTACAATGCCTGTAAGTAACACATTGAGCTCACTCACAATTCTAATTTTTTTTTTTTAACAAAACTCACCGAAAATTAGCATACATGGTTTTACCCAACTTACCCAAAACTAATAAAACAAATGTGAAAGTAGTTTATTAGAAATTTCTATTGAAAAGGCTAGGTAGCAAAAACATTCTAAGCACCCAAATACTCAAATTCGAGCAATGATATTTAGGAAGTACACAATTAAGCTGGGTTAAATACTAATCTGCTTGCATCTTCAAATTCAATCCTCATCTCTTTGTAAATCATTCATCAACATCAGTTCTCTTTTTGTATTTTGTCATGTTTAACTTTCCTTCTTTTCTTGGTCCCAACAGCTAATTTCCTCCATAAACATTGTCAATTATTTGTTGTTCCCTGATAAACACAATCAATCAGATTCAATTTCCAAAAATATCAATGATCATTTCAAAAATTTTTAATATTACTCGTTATCATCAAAACTAATAACCAAATATTGCCTAAAAGTCAGAGGTTAGATTCTTAACATATTAGAATTAGTAAACTAAACAATTAGGCTCATGGAGACTAAATTAATTTCTCATTTACCTTGAAATGCCTGGAAGGTGTGTATGTCATGTAATCTTCAAGAAAAAATGTATGTCAGTAGAGGTCTGCAAACAACATATTATTTAAAGTGGAATACATTAAAAAACATGCTTATTATTTAAAGTGGAATACATTAAAAAACATGCTTAATTACAAATTACAAGACTCTATATATATGAACATATACAGGGTTCGTTACTTTCTTATCAACTCTTAATTTGCTCTATGTAACACCACACGTCTATTTTTTGACCTGATTTATCAAAATCAAAATATCATATTCATTTTAAGACATTGTCTTGATATAATAAAATGAGCATATGGGAATTGCAAGTGGCGAATTAATCAATGCAGAGGAATGTCCAGGTAAATTAGAAGAGTGTTCATTAAGACACTAATAATCTCAATAAACTGAACTAAGTATCTAATATTAAATCTAGATATCATACCTTTGTTGTGTTTATTGTTGCTGAGGTAACACAGAAATTGATGAGGAAATAAAATTCTGCCTCGTGACTATTGTGAAGGAAGCAACACGCAAGAATCAACTTTCTGCACAACTGTACAAAAAATGAACATCAATGGAGTACTGGTTTTACATTAATAGATTGTCCAGATAAAGTGGAAGTTATATATAAATATATGTATATAGCTAAAAAATCTGCTTTATGTTCATTTAATTGTGGGATTGATATTACATAAATAAGGAGATAAAGTAATTACAGTTGAATCAGTTTTTTACCTGCCTTCTTCGCTTCTCATATGACTCTGTTTAAAACAGAGCAATTCTAATTGATTTCTTCACCTATTTGAACAAGAATTTTCAAACCAGAATATCATATTAGATTTGATAACTCTAGGAAGCTTTCAATCACAACAATTAAAAGGTGGTTTACTTTCTTTTAACTATAAGTATTACCTGACATGTGATATTTTCAGTAGACACTTGGCCATTGCTTTGCATATTGAAAAGCCTATAATATTCTACTTAATGAAATTTTAGAGTAAGTAATTAAAAAGTTAAGGGCAATATCCAATTAAAAGAAAAACATTCAGCTAAACTTTAAATTTGGCTTTTATAAATAATGGGTGAATATATATAAAACTAGGATATTTTGTTGATTTGAATTTTCATATAATGATTTTATTAAATTAAAAACCTTGGAATTAGTATATATAATTTTAAAATACAATAAATCTCAACCATACCAAGATCATCTTTTACCAAAATAAATCTGAAAAAGGAACTCACCATAAAGTGTGTTGTGTGTCCACACACACACACACTTATCATTAATTAGTTATGAATTTCAAGAAGATGAAGAGAGGATTAATTAGTTTCTCACCAGCTCTTGGTGCTGAAAGTTGAGCAATTCTTGTGAACTCCTTTCATATTTTCTAACTTAATAATATAAAAATAAAGAATCAAATCCATTGAAACGCTTTTACATATTTTTTATAAAAAATCATTAAACATTAAAAATATAGACCTGTACTTAGCCTCAACAATGTCTGGGTTAGCTTCTTCCCTGCCTTCCCTGCATATCATATTTGTCTCTTTTTGACTGCTTCCTCATCTTCTTTAACCTAATTTATCAAAACAATAAATCTTATAAAATCAGAAATTAAAGCTACTTAACATACATACGTACATATATTAGAACTCATATCTCATTACAAATATATATGCATCGGGTTCAAAAATATCTAATCAAGCACAGATATTAAATATGCTACAACGAGTCAACTAATTAGATATCGCTCTAAATCTCTTCAACTTTTATAATTAACTCATATCACTAGTGACTTGATAATTAATTGACCATTTCAAACAAAAAATGATGCCATCTATAATTCTCTTTCACTCTTCAGATGTGCACAAATAGTATAGCAAACATTATCAACAGTGATATTATTATTATTGTTATTATTTATATTTATTTTGATGAGAAAGTATAGTACTCTAAATTAAACCACAAGTTTCACAGGGTTATAAGTTTTTCGAGAAAATAAAAATTGAAGAAGCATTGGTGGCCTTGGCTAAGAAAATTTTACAACTTGAGGTATATATGATGTAAGTAAGATGTTTCCTATAATTAATGTTTTATGAAGGGAAGACCAAAATAAAAATTATGAAGGGAAGACCAAAAATTTTATGTATAGTGGAAATGGAAAAAAAGGAAAAAACTATTTGTGGGAAAACAATACTAAAAAGTTTGATTGTTTTGGAATTAGAGAGCTCACCTTTTGACGCAATGCCGCACCATCTCCAAGATCATAGTACTTCACCATTAATTATTACGGTTGGAATATGAGAGATGTCAGACAAGTGTTTTCCTCCTTCAAAATTATATCTTTCTTCTAATTTAGGACACTCGCTGATATCTAGCTCAAGAAGAGAGGGTGGCAGCGCATCTTCTGGCAAGGATTCAAGGTTTGGACAGTTCCTGATGGAGAGAAGTTCGAGAGAAGTAAGGTGCCGAAGCCCTTTTCCATCTAACCGTTTAAGATTAGAGAAGTCCCCTATGTAGATATCCAAAAGAGAGTTGGGCAGTGATTGATTGTTTAGTAAATTATGGAGTATAGTTTCACTTCCATCACCTTCAACCCACAATGTTGAGAAAGAAGTCAGCCGTTGAAAACCCCAATCTTCAATTGGTATACAAGATAGTCCCTCACAGTCATTAATTTCCAAAGATCGTAAATTAGAAGGCAAACCACCTTGAGGCAATGATTCCAAATTCGGAAACCTTGTTAGTTGAAAACTTTGAAGGTTGGCAAGGGAATCAATGTGTACTTCTGACATTGATCTAAGTTTTTTGCAACTTTGAATCGAAAAAGTTTCCAAGGGAAGAGTAGAACCCCCAACATTTGTAAAGGTCTCCAAATTATGACATTTGTGAATGCTAAGGTGTTTAAGCTTGGGAAAACAACCTAATGGAAAGGATGCTAAGGAACGACAACTATTCTCAATCCACAAGACTTCAAGTGATGTGCAGTTTTGTAAAGATTCTTGAGGTACGAACTCTAACTTCTCACAATGTTTAATTAGAAGACGTTGCAAAGAAGCAGGCAAACCTTCAATTGGAAAGGACATGACCGATGGAATATCATAGAGAGACAACTTTACAAGAACGTGGCTATCTATTATCATTCTTGGAAATGACCGCAAGCAATCACACTTCTCAATTGTTATGGATTTCAAAGAGTCCAGAGAATAATCATCAAGAGCTCCCAACAACCCCTGTTCCCCTTGCTCAATGTTTAATTCTTCAATAGATGCAATCCAATGCAAAGCTGTTGATTTTGCGTCCAACCGTTTGCAATTAGAAATAGAAACTTTTGTCAATGATGGAAGGTTATGAGGCACGTCTCCTTTCAACATAGGACAATCATATAAATTCAACCGTTCGAGATGAGGAAAAGGAAATTTCACACCTTCACCATCAAACGATATCCATTCCTCCCAAACAGGCATATCTCTAAATTCTAGAATTTTCAAGGATGGAAATGGTTGAAACGAAGAGGACTCTCCTTTGCTGCAATAGAATTCACGTCCAACTCTTTGTACTAATTCCATTCCTTTAATAACAATTTCTTTGAGACAAGGTAATTGTCCAAATGACGGGAGCGAAATGCAATACTTGCAATCACTCACTGATAAATATGCAATATTCTTGAATGAAGAATCTCCCACCCAATCCGGAAAGTTAGTGCCACCAAAATGGTTGATGGTCAATCGCTGTAAGTTTGTTGAAGGTTGTAGCATGCTAAGGACATTTTTCACAATTTGTGAATCTTGAGCATCACAATCCCATTGCAACACTAACTCCTTGATTTTGTCTCTCCTCTTCAAGTTTGCCTCCAAAACATCCATTGAATCAACAATATTTTCTAGTTTTGAAAGGGAAAGTTTACCTTCCAGACAAGGGAGCTTTTTTAACTCTTTAATTCCCAATCCAGTCGGTTGTTTGCCCACCATAAAGTTACTCAAACTTTGAAGATTTTCTAGTCTTGTAATTTGTCCAGGCATCTCCTTTAAAGCGGTGCCACTAATGTCCAAGTGACGTAGATTAATAAGCCTTTCTATCTTTCCCGGCAATTCCTTAAAACAATGACAATTTGATAAAAGCAATGTCTGCAAATTGTAAAGTGTAAAGACCGCATCAGGAAATCTTTCAATTCCACTCCAAGAAAGGTCTAGATATCGCAAATGTTGCAAATTACCAATTGAATCAGGTAGCTCATTGACATTTTGATAGCCAAACAAAGATAGTACTCTTAAACATTTTAGTTTTGGCAACAAATCCTGTGGTACCTTTCTGGTCAATGAACAACATATTATCTCACCGTATATAGATTGGGGTAAAAAAGTCCTCAAACAATTTAATTGATAAAAGTTCTCAAACCTTTTAGAGCCGTCATGCTGTTGCCTAGGATATGATAAATGACGAAGAGTAGGTTTTGAAATTTTTTGGCCTTCAAACCATAGGCAACTCTTTCCAGATACAACTTTGGCTAAATCGTTGATGAGATCATGCATGACAAACTTTCTTCGATCACCACCATCTTGTTGAAAGAATGACCTACACAATAATTCATCAAAGTAGTCATCTGCTTGCATTTCATATGTGTTCTCCCCGTGGGATTGTTGGTGTACAAAGCCTTCTGCCATCCATAACAAGGCCAATTTCTTTTTCTTTAGCAACATATCTTTAGGGAAGATTGAGCAATAAGCAAAGCATTTCTTCAAATGTGATGGAAGATAGAGATAACTCAGACGCAAAGCAGGCATAACATCATCATTTGGTATGTCCCACTGGTTGCTATTTAGAATTTTATTCCATTCCTTTTCATCCACTTTTGAACGCAAAAGACCTCCAATGGTTTTGACAGCAATTGGGAGGCCACCACATTTTCTTGCAATTTGCTTACCGATTGCTCCTAGCTCTGGATATTTGTTCGGATCTTCATTTGCAAATGCATGCTTCGAGAGTAAAAGCCAACAATTATCATCCGAGAGACAACGCAACTCATGTACAGGGAAGGTGTGTGTGATTTCAACAACTCTTTTTTGACGAGTTGTTACGATGATTATGCTTCCCCTTCTTCCACTGTGAAAAGGGGTTACAAGGTCCTCCCAATGACTATATTTCTCATTCCACAAATCATCCAACACGATCAAAAACCTTTTATTAGTCAAGCTATTTTTTAATTCAACACGAAGAGAGTCTAGATTTTTACTCTCATAGACTTTTGAAGTGACGGACTCAAGAAGATTCCTTGTCACCTCTAAAACACTAAAATCATCCGAAACACATGCCCAAGCCTTCGAATCGAAATGCTTCTGCACCTTCTCATCATTGTAAAGGAGCTGAGCAAGGGTGGTTTTACCCAACCCTCCCATTCCCCAGATAGTGATCACTCCTATGCCATTACCCTTTGGATCTTCATCACCCAGAAGCATTTTCATTAGCTTCTCCTTATCATCCTCTCTACCAACCACATCGGATTCATTTACCAATGAAGTTGAAGGTGTTTTATGCACTCCCACGCTAACGCTTTGTAAACCAAGGATATCCTTCTGCTTGGCAAAGTGTTCGAGCCTTCGGCATGTTGCTTCTAGCCTGGAGTTCATCCTCCAATTAAATTCATCAAAACAAGAAGAAAAGAAGGATCGCACCTTGTTAGCGACGTTTTGAGAATCTTTTCCAACCTTGGATCTGAGAGACTCAGTGTTGATCTCATCCAGTAAATCCTCCGCATCATAGACAGCATCTTTCAACTCTTCAAGCCACTCCTTGACTACATGGTTTGTGATCATCTTCTCTTCTGCGTCGTTGAGGACAGCATCGAGCATCAACAGAGTAATCTTCATCTCATCCATGAGAGAGACATTCAGCTTTCTGTTGTTCATGAAATCTCGAAACTCGCTCGAGGTGATCCTATCCAGTAAGGTCTGGACAGAAGCAGAGAGCAAAGCTTGTCCCACAGCTGCTGCAGCCATGCCTTGTTTTGTTTCGGAACTCAAAGCGACTGAGAAAGAAGAGAGTTTGAAGGAAGCGATGGAGTGAGAAGCTGGCTTTGGATTGATCGAGAGAACACTTGAAGACGAAGTTAAATGAATTTCTTATATATTTCAGGAAAAGACAAGAGAGGGTAATTGCAATGAAGATTAGAAGGACGTGTAATTTCAATATGGTAGGCCATCCCCGGCAACATCTCCGTTCAATCTGCGCGACAACACACCATCATTCATTTTCCCATGATCTTTCGGTGGCACGCTTCCCCAGAAAAAATGGCACGAGCGAATTTGACATTCATCTGTACCACAAGACTAAATTAAAGATGAGACCTTAATGCATAAGAATTTACAATTATTAATTTGCTTTTAGAATTGAATTGTATATTTTCTCTCTTCACAAATTTAATGAAATTTAAATAATTTATTATGATAATATTTAATTAAATAATTTAAAAGATTTGTTTGAGATCGATGAAATTTACATAAAAATCAACATTAATTTATTAACTGAGTTATTTCTAATTATATTAAATGCCTATTTCATTAAATTTTTTTACACGTGTTTGAGATAATATCTTAGCCAACTTGTGTATTTATTTTGTAAAAAATTAATAAATAAATAATTTCACATAACTAAAAGTAAAATATGAATATAAAAGTAAAAAATATATATGCATTAATTTTTTGAAATTTTAAATATTTTTAAATAATATTTATGTTTAAAGAGGAGTATTGTAGTTCAATAAATATGATTTAATGATTAACTAACAGTTTGAGTGAATATAAATAAAACTTGTAAAGTAGGAGATAGGTTTGTGCTTTGTGATTATTGATTCAATGGGATGCTTATATAGGTTTTTAAAATAGAAGTGAGATATCTGTAATTAACATAAAATATACAGGACATAAATGTATTTTGCTCTATATATTATGGTCCGGTTTATATACATATATCAATTATCTAGATGTTATAAATTTGTGTAAGAAGGGGGAAAAGACGCTTTAATATTGCATCTGTTAGATGTTTAATATGGAAAAGTGGAAAGTTAAGGCACTGACAGAGGGCATACAGTTTTTGTGTATTATGTTATTCACATTTAGCCCTCAGCACTTTATTTGAAGTAAAACCATCAATTTATTTCTGAAAAAAAATTAAATCAACAAGGCTTCCTTATTAATATTTATACAAAACATACTTTACTCCATCATATTCTCTATTCACACATTGAGTTTTTGGGCAACAAGCATCACTTAGCATATTGGATAACAATCAAAAATCATAGAGAATACATATAAACTATTAAAGAGAACGTCAGGAGAAACTCCAACACATGCTCCTAAATAAAAGGGTGAATGACAATAGAGCCTTTTGAAATAGTAAGTTTATTATCGATAGCTTTCCAATTAATTTTTTTTAAAAATAAATTACTAATATTAATTTAAACGTATATTTGAAAATTTAGGAGTTTTAATTATAACTAAAACATTTAAATTATAAATATAACTCACTAATATACTTGAGATTGATATTTCCAATTGTTTAAATTAATATCTATAACCTACTTTGCAAAAATTTTGTCAAACATCTAATTATTATAAATTCTTTATATATTGAACTTTTATTGTCATCCTCCTGAATAAAATACAGTGCAGTTGTCCCTCTTGGTTGGTGACGAGAGCAAAGTTAGTAAAACTTATTAAAGCAAAGGAATCTCTTTGTGTGTCTCTATCTCTTTGTGAGAGAGAGAGAGAGAGATAAATGATTTTAAAAGCCAATACGAGAATTTACTTTCTTAAAATTTCATTGTCTATGGAATAATGTAATATCTCTCACACTAGCATTTTAACGGAAGTAAAATGAGAAAAGAATGAAAATAGAATTAAAAACTATGCTGTTTAGCATGCAAGAAAATTTTAATTAAATATTGAGTTAAAATCCGTTTGGCATACGCTTTTTTACTGTGCAAAAGATGGCAGCAGTAAAAAGGGTTAAAAGAGAAGGAGAGAAAGCAAGAGGTTTAAATTTTAATGAAATTTCAAATTCAAGGAATAAAGTGCAAATGTCTAAATAGAAAAGTAGAAAAGTGGCAAAGAAAAAGCCGAAGTGATTGAAGACAAAAGTGGAAAAGTAATATGCTGGCTCCTTGTTTTTCAGCTATACTTAAATCTTTATCTTTATCTTCGTTATGAAAATAGAGATTGTGTGGAAGATAGAAGAGAGAAAAATATGCGAAAAGAATAAAAAAAATAAAAATTTTTTATTTTAGTGTATAGAATATAATTAAAATGACTTTTATTGAAAAACACAAATATATCAATTAAAGTAAATAAAATATACAAGATAATAATAACTAAAAAATATTATAATAATCGAAAGATATTTGAAGAATATGAGATAATAGATATCCACATAATATTTTAATATTCATATCACTCCCTCTTAGATGTCCATATATTGTGTCACATTAAAACTTTACTAAGAAAAACTCAATTGAATAAAACCTTAGTGAAGAAAAAAGAATACATAATATCATCATATTTATTGAAGCTACCTTGTTAAAAACTTTATTAGAAAAATTTAATGGAATAAAACCTTGGTTAAGAAAAAAAATAGTACATTTTAACTTTTACTACTCCTGATGATGATATCATTCCATGTTTTCGAGTCATCTTAAGTTATTGTATTCTAAATTATGTGTCAATTTCTTGAATATTATTATTGCCGATTCTTTTAGGTTTGTGAGTTGATATACTCTTATAGCTAGACTATATATAAATCATTGTCTTTGTATAATATTTTGAAACATCCCTCACACACACTCACACATAATGTGAAGACATTTTTCCACTTGTGGTATATCTTATGGAGTAGAAAAAAATCTTGATATACATATATTTTCACAAATAAATAACCTCTTGATGGTCAAATTTTATGGTCCAAACTAGACATATGTAATACATATGTGTAATCAATTAATTTTGATTATAACTAAATTAAGCAACCATACATAATAATTTCTCAGGTGTATCATATCAAATACATAATTTCATTGTAAATCATTGCAATATCATAAATTGTGATATGAAAGCATTCATATGTGGTGCTTCTAGACCATATTTCGTTATCCTCTTGATGAAAAAATTATCTTGATTCACATCTAATTACCCAATATCTTAACATCTAATTCTTTAACAATCAAGTGTTCATGTAAAATCTTCAAGATATATTCAATGATGTTCAATCAATGAACTTTTATATATAATCATATGAATGAAGGAAATTTCTCAAGAATCTTGATAAGCTTTTTTCATATTGAATCTTTTGAAACTTTCAAGAAAATATGACTATACAGAAAACTATATTAATAAGCTAGCATTCATTAAACGCATATCAGATTTTTATATTACTAGACAAATAATGTCAAAAAATTATTTCATCCATCACAAAATAATACACTAGTCTTTATTTTGAATCATTGCAAGATATTCTTATATTGAAAGTCAAGCTTTACATGTGACATTTTATATTTTTTTCTTTTGCACAAATGCTTATGTATAATATTGCGCTTCATGTGTTTGAACTATAAGTTCATGGCTTTCATACCTTGAACAAGTGAATGTAATTCTACTTATGTTGTATCCTTTTCTCTAAATTTGATCAATTTATTTATTCACATTCTATCAAGATCCTCATTTGATTTCAATTTTTTTTATCCTTATTGAAAATGTTGTTGACAACTCTTATCTTTTAGTTCAATCATTTCTCACATTGGCATAACTTCCAAATATCTTTTTATTATTATCAAGTACCCACTCTTCTTCTAGGGACTTAAAGTTAGTTATGTCTTTTCCTCTTCTAAAATGCCAACCTCTTTAATATAATCATCTTATTAATATTTATACAAAACCAACTTTACTCCATCATGTTCTCTATTTTTTTTTTATTGAGTTTTTGGGCAACAAACATGAATCATAAAGAATGCATATGAGCTATAAAGAGAACAAACAAAAATCATAGAGAATATATATAAACTGGAAAGAGAACATCACAGAAAACTCCAACACAAGCTTTCAAATAAAAGAGAGAATGACAATAAAGTCTTGAAATAATACATTTATGATTATTAGCTTCTTGATAAATTTTTTTAATAATAAATTATAAATATTAATTCAGACTTATACTTGTAAATTTAAGAGTCTTAATTGCAAATGAAACATTTAAATTGTAATATAACTCATTATTTACCATTGAGATTCTTGTTTTTAATTGTTTAAATCAATATCTATAACCCACTTTGCAGAAAATTTAATCAAAGATCTAATTATTATGAATTCTTTATGTATTGAGATTTTATTGCTATTCTCTTGAATAAAACACAATACAGTTCTCTCTTGGTTGGTGATGAGAGTAAAGTGAGTAAAGCTTACTAAAGCAAGGGCATCTCTTTTGTGCTCTTAATTGAGACTTGGGAGGAAAAAAAAGAAGCAATTGGATGTGAAAAGACAGAAAAATGTGAGATAGGAAGAGTGAATAACTAATAAATGCATTTAGAAGTCAAATGATATGGGAATTTATTTTCCCGAAAATTCACTGTCTATAGAATTATGTAATATCTCCCGCACCAGCACTTTAGCGGGAATAAAATAAGAAAAGAATGAGAATAGAATTAAAAACTATGCTATTTAGCATGAAAGAAAAGTTTAATCAAATCTTGAATTACAATTTGTTTGGTATACACTTTTTTACGATCCAAAAGATGGCAACACTAAAAAGGGTTAAAACTTAGAGAAGGAGAGAAAGTAAGAGGTTTCAGTCTCAAAGAAATTTCAAAATCAAGAAATAAAGTTGTAGCGAGTGGCCGAATAGAAAAGTGGAAAAGTGAAAAAAATAAAATAAAAAAGCCAAAGTGGATGAAGGGAAAAGTGCAAAAGTGGAATCTTGGGCCTCAAATGTTGGAAAAATTTTGTTATTATTTTTTTTGAGTCAGGTTAAAATTAATTTTTGTTAACATTATGAACAACATTATACTACTTTCAAATGTTTTAAAAAAATATTACACAAAAAAATAAAATAAAATATCAAGTGCTGCTATTTGTAATAGTTGAAAAATAAAAATATACTATAACCTAACTTATAAATATAATATATACTCACTCTTTAGTCTTAAAGTATTGGTAGCCAAGGTATGAAGGGTTTCTTGAAATACTTACCACCCCAATATCATTGCAAAATTTATGAAGATTCTTGAAGGTTTTAAAATTTGTTAAAAAGATAAGTTTCAAAAAGTTAACATTTACTGCAACTCTCTCAGAACTCTTATATATGCTCATCCAATTGAATTCTTTGAAAACCATCCCTTTGCCAAAATTATCAAGAAAATAAGAAAATTTATCATAAGAGATTAGATGATCACCTTTATTCTTGTGTTTAGAAGAGCAAATAATTTTGGTAATTGGCTTTCTCATCAAGTTTTCAACAATAAGTTAAATGTTATGATTTTTTATGTTGTACTCTAACATGGAGGGGGCTACTAGTAGTTGGTCACCAAAGGTCCTACTTTGGTGAAACTTATTCAAGAATAATTGATTTATGTGGCCAATGTATAGTTTGATCTCATGATCCTTTAGCTACTAAGACCGTCAAGCCCTTTAATTATATATGGCAATATATATATATATATATAAGTAGTAAACTAAATTTCTAACCACTTTTATGTTATAATACGGTGTGTTTTTAATTCATAAATGACACTTGTTATTTTACTAATATTAGTTATTAATTTGACATATATAATTATAATTATGCCCATCATATATATATTTTTAGTTTATTAAACCCCCAAATGGACAGTTGTTATTATTTGACCATTATCTCTTTTTAACATAAAGCCTACGAATTTAGTGTCTCCTATCTCTGCATTGTTTGCCTTTGATATTTTATATGAAATGAAGTGGCTTTCAAGAATTAAAGTGAGTCCAAATTATAAAGTGTCTTATTAGAATATTAAATGATATTTCATTTTTAACCCTACAACCTTCTTATAACTTTGATAAATTAAACAAACTAACAATTTTTCTGAATCTGCATAAAAAATAACCGAAATACCTTCTATGAGAAACGGGAGTAGTATATTTCTTATAACAACGTCATGCTTATTTTGTTCCATGGCTTTGAAATCAAACCCTACCTGTGTCTTCTTAATCCTCTCCTTCATTATTATATTCCACTTTTATACATCCATTTCCTGCATTATTTGTTTCGCCTACCTTCGTGTTCCAGTGCTGTACTAATTATGCTTCCTTTTTATGATTTTGCAATATATATGTAATTTAAAAGTTAATCAACTTGTTTTCCAGAAAAACATTGGAACCTGAAATGCATCAGTATCAATATCAATATTATTATAATTATCGAGATCCAAACAGATTTGTGGGTTGTCTATAAAATTTGATCGCCAGTTAATCAAGTGCCAGATAAACAGTGTTATGCTATCATGTAAGTTAAAGTTTTCATATTTATATATTCGAAGGAAAAATTGTCTGTCATAGGTCTATTTTTTTTAACTCTATGTTTATCATATTTCATCTGTATCTAATTATTTTATATGAATTCTCTTGGCAAAGGATGCACGGTAACTATTATATAATCTATTTCCTCCTGGTTTGGTGTGCCGACGCGTGACATAAACGACAGATTCTTTGGGGAACAAAGAAAATTATAAAGGAAAGATACAAAAGTCATGAAGTGAAGCTGATAATATTATAAACTGATTTGCTTTACCCTTCATTGTCGTTAGAGTGATGGCAAGATCCGTTGAAGGCACAAAGCATATCATTTGATATTAAGTATTAACAAACAGCTTCACGGGTGGATTACAGGCTGGTGATCATAATTTATGATGTTAGAATACAACTTACAAGGCTTCTCATCAACCGAGTAGCCAAAAAACAAAAAAAACAAATTGAGAGAGAGAAAGAGAGATGGAGAGAGAAAAAATACCTGTAAAATGAGCAGACAACAAGGCTTTTTATTTGAACATACCAAGACAAAAAAGAGTAAACGAAGTATACCATCTCTTTGGATTTAAAAAACAAAAAAAGAATAAGTATACCATCTTGTTTGCATTTTTGGGCCTCGGCTAAGGGCCTCACGATTCAATACCCTCCTCACTATAAAAATATGGATTAAAGACTTAATTTATTCTTGACTTTTTTAAAAGAGCAATAGGCACCTTGTAATAAAGTGTGGGATAATATTCTATTAGTTCACTTGAAGGAATTTAAATAATCTAATCCATTCAACCAACACAAAATATACTAGCATTTGCATTTGAAAGTAAGAGTTGGAGGATCGATGAGGAGGTTAAAAAATTGGGAGAATTTTAGTAAAAGATCTTTGTAGGGGTTTAATTTCATATCAGGACTAATAGAACCTAAAAATATATTTCAAGACCAAATGATTGAATTGAAAATATAATTGATGGAAAAATAACTAAAATACCTTTCATTTACTTTTAAAAAACTTCCATCTTGCTTGGCCCCACTACCAGTTGCCAGACCATTGTTGTGTTGGTGGTCGAACCACCACTATAGCCCTTGTTTGAGCTCTAGTGCTGACCATTGGAGGAAAAAATTCTCCTAAACAGTGAAGGATGTTTGGACCTATGACCTATTGATTCACCAGAAAGTTTTATAATCATTTAATGATACCTCTTAATTATATAATGCAAAATCTTATATATATCATAGGCTAAGTTCTCAAAAGTCAATTAAGGGTTGTGGGTCTCATATATATAAGCCAAGTATCGATGAGTTGGGGGCAAAAATATCATCATGTGCTACATTATGGTGCAAAATTTCCCAAAGCCTTAAAAAACTATGAAAAAATCACCAATCCAAAACAAAGATATCTGTTAGCAAACATTGACCATGAATGTAAAAAAGAAATTGAAATTTTATTTGGCCTAATGTGTAGATAAGTAATACACGTGTTCATATTTGTCTTAACTAATAACACAAACCTTAAACACAATATTTTATTTTGTCACATTCTATAGTTAAGAGGAGAGGAAAGGGAGTTTGAACTAACTTGGATGGAAGAGAGAGGAGATCTAGTTAGGAGTACATTCATGATCAATGCTTGCTAACGAATATGTTTGTTACAAATTGGGAATTTTTGCATCACTTTTAGGGTGATGGCCAAAATTGTATCATAATTTACTACTTAATATATATTTTTGCCTCTAACTCATTTACACGTAGCATAACATGTAAGACCTATTATTTTAACAAATGTCTATTTGAGATTTTTCCACCAATTTTAGAGTTGATAAGTAAAATTGCACCATACTTGAGTTAATTAAGGATACCAGTGGCTCTTTACAAAGTATTTTATGAATATCTGTGCACCTTAACCCTTGTTAAAATTCAAATTTAACTTGTCCTTTTCCCTAACACATGTCTGTTAATTTATTAGTGCAACTTGTTAGCAATACCTACTACTAATCAATCTTGTTGACTTGTTAAAATATAAAATGGACTTTTAGAATCTTAACTTATTAATATGATTCTTGGCTAGAATTAAAATTTTCTTGGTGTGTTTTAATTAACGAGGACTTTGATTTGAACCAAATCTCTCATTTGAATATACAAAATTGATGAATTTGAATTTGATTCAAATCTAAATCTATTTTAAATTATAATTCTTTTGTAATTTTAAGTTTCATATACAACCTGTTATTTGAAATTGTAATCAATTCTTGTTTTTTTTTTTGCGTTTTCACTATTGATACTTATATGACTCTTGTATCTTTTCTTATCTCTTATTGATTTAAAAATATAAATAAACTTGTCATTTCTAATTTTTTATTTATCTCTTTTTTATTTAAAATGTTTAAATTATTTGAACAAAAAAATTTGATTTGAAATGTAAATCCTTGTGTTAACTCTTCATCCCTGTGTTCCTAGATTCTCGTGCCATAGGTGGATGAGGGTTTCGATATGCCCTTGTTGAAGAAGATGAACGATGACTTTGATCTCCCCAGCGATGGCACCAGCCTTAAATGTTGGAGAGAAGGAGATCAGCAAGTAAGGCTTGAAGACAAAGCTCCTCAAGAAAGGTGAAGGCTGGGACACGGACGCCTGAAGTGGGCGACGAAGTTGAAGGTATTCAATTTCATTTCTGTTGTGGAAATAATGTGCTTGGTTACTCATATATCGGCTTTGTTCTTATTCAAATTTCTAGTTTGTCGTTGTTGGTAGAAACTACACTGCTCACACCAGGGAGCTCGACAACGCCGTTCCAAAGGTATCTTGCTCTCCATTTTTTGTTTGGTTCCATGGGAAAATCCTATGTGATATTTTTTGTTTGCTCTCCATTTTTGTTTGGTTCCGACGGCTGACATTCCGTGAGGATACAACAAGTCATCCAATGGCTTATGGTTTTCATTAACCAAAATTTATATTTTTACAATTTTTAACATTTACAAAGTTGGAAAAAACAATTCATAAACATCAAGTTTAGAAAATGTTTGTTGAAACATTCAACACTCGTATAGTCATATATTGATATATTCATATTCGTATTTTGAAATTGTCGAATAATGGATCTATTTTTCACATCTATGTGAGGGTATTATTTCTCTAACTTTATTATTTATGTAAACATATTAGTATTCATAATTAATTGTTATTGTTAATTTTACAATTTGACAAGTTTAGCTAGAATTTTAATAAATCAAATTCATGTTTATAAATTGGGGGGGTTAGAATATTTATAATGGATCTATGTGAATATATTATCTTATTTACACTTTATTCCCAGATTATAAAAGAAACTTATCAAATCCTTAAACTTTTACATCTCCAAATTTCGTAGGCCACAAAAAAAAAAAATCTCCAAATATGCAATTGATTTTGATTGATTGTTAATAAGTAAATAAAATTAATGAAATAACGAGTTGAATTAAAAGGTTTAATGAGTTTCTTTTTTTTTTTTTCCTTTTTAATTGCACGTAAGTATTTTTCTATTGAAGAGGCAATCTTATTTGAAGTATGGTTAGGTGTTAAATATATTTACCTATGTAGCACTCAAAGATTTATTGATAAAAAATTCACAATAATTTTACAAAAATGAAACCTTCCCACCTTATTTTCACAGACATTTTATTTTCAAAAAGAAAAAAAAGATCCCAAAAAGAAGGATAATAAATTTTTTAAAATTTTTGTGATATTTGATTGAAAAGAGAGATTAGGATACTATGTATGGCGGGGATGATTAGTCTTCTATGTGGATTATGATATACGATACTAATTAAGATGATTATTTTTTGTAGTGTATGTAACCGTATGAGACAATTATTCTTTCATACAAAATTATAATGTATGATTTTGCACTCTTAAAATAATTAAAAAAAATTCTTGCACAATTTCAAGTTTCATGATTTGGCTAAAATTAATCCATCATTGTTTCTTTCCTATATTTTTATTTTTAATCTTTTTGGGTTATTGCAGTATGGGACTAGTCAGACTCAAATTTTTCTATTACTCTTGTAAAATAAACATATCTACAAGGACATATATATTTAGCGCATGATGATGTGTTTATATATATTTTTATTTTTTATTATTCACAAATAAATTCTTATTGGTGGCAATCTTGTTTGACACATAGTTGAGCACTAAATGTAAGTCCCTCTCCCAGTAAAAATTTAAATTTTAATTTGTCAAAGGATAGTCCTTTTCTGTTTATATTTTTAATATAGATAGATGCTATTTTCATGTATTATATGAAATCTACTTTTAAATGAAATCTATGTATTTTCATGTAATATTTTTCAATCAAATACGAAATCTATCTTTTTGATCATACTGAATTCTAAACAAATTTCTCGATCACCCAATCTTTCTTCGTCATTTCATTTCATCCTATTCTATCCTTTACGCATCTATTCTTTTTTTTGCTTTGGGACAAGGATCCCGTACACATCTATTCAAACACTAATAATACTTACAGGTATGCTGAAAAAGAATGATTTATTTGGAAATGAAAAAAGGAATAAAATAAAATATTGTAGTTACATAAATATTTTATGAAACAGTTATTGGACTTTTCTTGACTGGGATTGTGCTTCTTGTTTAAGGTAACATTAATGCAATATGTGTCATAATTTAACGCAAGTATTGTTTGTTTTCTTTCTTTCCTCTTTGAGTTTTCAAATCCTGATTTTTGTTTGGGGAAAAACCATGAAGCTTTAGATAGAGCTCAGAACATAGGTTGATTTATAGGTGTTAGCTTGAATAATCTGTCATAAAAATTGGATTGGGTTGAACAAAATTAACGCAAATAAAATGGATTTTTTGGCTTGGCCCAAATGACTCATGACCTCTATAGCTAATCTTGATGGGTTAGGATTGGTCCATTTAACTTATTATTTTTTAAAAAAATAAAAATAAAGTAAAAAATGAAAAATATTGTAGATTTATGACTTTTAATAAATTGATGGGCATGATCGCTAGCTCAATTCATATAATGCAAATTAAAAAAAATAATTCCGTGATATTATATTGAGACTTATCATCATGTTCATTTAGGTGCATTTTCCTAACATATATAAAAAATAAATTGAAAAGTAAAATAAAATGGGTTAGCATGATAGTCCTTTTAATCCATTAGTTCTCAAGGATTGGATTGTGTTAGAATTTTTTTGACTCATATTAAAATGGATACAACTTAATTCAATCCATATGGATTAACTCATATGGTCAGAATTGACTTATATTATTAGCTCTAGTTTTAAGAATTTACCGAAAATACGTAAGTTTGAAAAACATTGAAAATTGTGATTGATCATTTTAGTTAGGCTTGAAACTCTTATAAACTGGCCTTCTTTCTCTATTCAAATTTTGGGCCCAAGCCCATTTTCTTGATATTTGAACAAATTTAGGTAATCATGCAAGTCTAATATTGCTGTATTTTTCATTAGGTACAAATAATGAGTTTGGGATTGAGCTTGATACCATATGGTTAAAAGTAATTATAAATAAGTCATTACACAAAACTAAATTTAAAATTCACCTACAATGAATAGACATATAATTATGTTGGAAAATAAGAACATTGGCTATGTTCAATGAGCCAAGAGACGACTTGAAAGTCTTGGGATGCTATATTCAAGAATTATATTAATCAATTTTTAGTTTCTAAGAAATAAAATTATTTTTTGTGGCTTGTAGGCTGAAAAATCATAATTAAAGATGACAAAGTTCATTCATTTTTCATATTACCTTTATTGTGATTTATTTTATTTGCCTTATTTTGAGAATTGATGTCAAAAAACTTTCGGAACCTAGCTTCCCTCCTCCCACCCAGCTCCCATCCATAATAACCTAAACCCTTTAAATTTAAGTTGAATGGTTCAGATTAAATATATTAATTTTAATATTAATTTTATAAATATTAAATAAAAATTATAAATTTTTTATTAAATTTAATCAGCAATTTGGACAATCCAAATTTAACATCGGTGATAACAACAATTCTAATAATGATTTAATTATGTTAAGTTTAAAACATCTTGATAGTGTTTTGTGTGAGATAAAATGTGTAGATAAATAAGTTAGCTTATAAATGAGAGAAATTGGGAGAGAATCATGCACCACAAGAATTATCCTGGTTCGGTCCCCTGACTTACGTCCAGTCCTCTTGAGAAACACTCAAGAGATTTTCCCACTATAAAAATCCAATTACAATCCTGTAAGTAACACATTGAGCTCACTCACAATTCTAATTTTTTTTTTTTTTTACAAAACTCACCTAAAATTAGCATACATGGTTTTACCTAACTTACCCAAAACTAATAAAAACAAATGTCAAAGTAGTTTATTAGAAATTTCTATTGAAAAGGCTAGGTAGCAAAAACATTCTAAGCACCCAAATACTCAAATTCGAGCAATGACATTTAGGAAGTACACAATTAAGCTGGGTTAAATAATAATCTGCTTGCATCTTCAAATTCAATCCTCATCTCTTTGTAAATCATTCATCAACATCAGTTCTCTTTTTGTATTTTGTCATGTTTAACTTTCCTTCTTTTCTTGGTCCCAACAGCTAATTTCCTCCATAACCATTGTCAATTATTTGTTGTTCCCTGATTTTGCAATAAACACAATCAATCAGATTCAATTTCCAAAAATATCAACGATCATTTCAAATAATTTTAATATTACTCGTTATCATCAAAACTAATAACTAAATATTGCCTAAAAGTCAGAGGTTAGATTCTAAACATATTAGAATTAGTAAATTAAACAATTAGGCTCATGGAGACTAAATTAATTTTCTCATTTACCTTGAAATGCCTGGAAGGTGTGTATGTCATGTAATCTTCAAGAACAAATGTATATCAGTAGAGGTCTGCAAACAACATATTATTTAAAGTGGAATACATTAAAAAACATGCTTAGTTACAAATTACAAGACTCTATATATATGAACATATATAGGGTTCGTTACTTTCCTATGAACTCTTAATTTGCTCTATGTAACACCACACGTCTATTTTTGACCTGATTTATAAAAATCAAAATATCATATTCATTTTAAGACATTGTCTTGATATAATAAAATGAGCATATGGGAATTGCAAGTGGCGAATTAATCAATGCAGAGGAATGTCCAAGTAAATTAAAAGAGTGTTCATTGAGACACTAATAATCTCAATTAACTGAACTAAGTATCTAATATTAAATCTAGATATCATACCTTTGTTGTGTTTATTGTTGTTGAGGTAACACAGAAATTGATGAGGAAATTCAATTCTGCCTCGTGACTATTGTGAAGGAAGCAACACGCTAGAATCAAGTTTCTGCACAACTGTACAAAAAATGAACATCAATGGAGTACTGGTTTTACATTAATAGATTGTCCAGATAAAGTGGAAGTTATATATAAATATATGTACATAGCTAAAAACATCTGCTTTATGTTCATTTAATTGTGGGATTGATATTACATAAATAAGGAGATAAAGTAATTACAGTTGAATCAGTTTTTTACCTGCCTTCTTCGCTTCTCATATGACTCTGTTTAAAACAGAGCAATTCTAATTGATTTCTTCACCTATTTGAACATGAATTATCAAACCAGAATATCATATTAGATTTGTAACTCTAGGAAGCTTTCAATCACAACAATTTAAAAAGTGGTTTACTTTCTTTTAACTATAAGTATTACCTGACATGTGATATTTTCAGTTGACACTTGGCCATTGCTTTGCATATTGAAAAGCCTATAATATTCTACTTAATGAAATTTTAGAGTAAGTAATTAAAAAGTTAAGGGCAATATCCAATTAAAAGAAAAGCATTCAGTTAAACTTTAAATTGACTTTTATAAATAATGGGTGAATATATATAAAACTAGGATAGTTTTATTAACTTGAATTTTCATATAATGATTTTATTAAATTAAAAACCTTGTAATTAGCATATATTATTTTAAAAACCATAAGCCTCAACCATACCAAGATCATCTTTTACCAAAATAAATCTGAAAAATGAACTCGTCATAAAGTGTGTTGTGTGTCTACACACACACATTTATCATTAATTAGTTATGAATTTCAAGAAGATGAAGAGAGGATTACTTAGTTTCTTACCAGCTCTTGGTGCTGAAAGTTGAGCAATTCTTGTGAACTCCTTTCATATTTTCTAACCTAATAATATAAAAATAAAGAATCAGATCCATTGAAATGCTTTTACATTTTTTTATAAAAAATCATTAAACATTAAAAATATAGACCTGTACTTAGCCACAACAATGTGGGGGTTAGCTTTTTGCCCTCCGTCCCTGCATATCATATTTGTCTCTTTTTGACTGCTTCCTCATCTTCTTTAACCTAATTTATCAAAACAATAAATCTTATAAAATCAAAAATTAAAGCTACTTAACATACATACGGACATATATTAGAACTCACATCTCATTACATATATATATGTGCATCGGGTTCAAAAATATCTAATCAAGCACAGATATTAAATATGCTAGAACGAGTCAACTAATTAGATATGGCTCTAAATCTTTTCAACTTTTATAATTAACTCACATCACTAGTGACTTGATAATTAATTGACCATTTCAAACAAAAAATGATGCCATCTATAATTCTCTTTCACTCTTCAGATGTGCACAAATAGTATAACAAACATTATCAACAGTGATATTATTATTATTGTTATTATTTATATTTATTTTGATGAGAAAGTATAGTACTCTAAATTAAACCACAAGTTTCACAAGGTTATAGGTTTTTCGAGAAAATAAAAATTGAAGAAGCATTGCTGGTCTTGGCTAAGAAAATTTAACAACTTGAGGTATATATGATGTAAGTAAGATGTTTCCTATAAGTAATGTTTTATGAAGGGAAGACCAAAATAAAAATTATGATGGGAAGACCAAAAATTTTATGTGTGTAGTGGAAATGGGAAAAAAAGGAAAAAACTATTTGCGGGAAAATAAAACAATACTGAAAAGTTTGATTGTTTTGGAATTAGAAAGCTCACCTTTTGACGCAATGCCGCACCATCTCAAAGATCATAGTACTTCACCATTAATTATTACGGTTGGAATATGAGAGATGTCAGACAAGTGTTTTCCTCCTTCAAAATTATATCTTTCTTCTAATTTAGGACACGCGCGGATATATAGCAGAAGAAGAGAGGGTGGCAGCGCATCTTCTGGCAAGGATTCAAGATTTGGACAATTCCAGATGGAGAGATCTTTGAGAGAAGTAAGGTGCTGAAGCCATTTTCTATCAAACCGTTTAAGATTAGAGAAACTCCAATACGGAGATATTCACAAGAGAGTTGGGCAGTAATTGATTGTTTAGTAAATTATGGAGTATAGTTTCACCTCCATCACCTCCAACCACAATGTTGAGAGAGAAGTCAGCCGTTGAAAACCCCAATCTTCAATTGGTATACAAGATAGTCCCTCACAGTCATTAATTTCCAAGATCATAAATTAGAAGGCAAACCACATTGAGGCAATGATTCCAAATTTGGAAGACTTCTTAGATAAAACGTTGAAGGCTGGCAACGGAATCAATGTGTACTTCTAACATTGATCTAAGTTTTTTGCAACTTTTAATCGAAAAAGCTTCCAAGGGAAGAGCAGACCCCCCAACATATGTAACAGGTCTCCAAATTTTGAAAATCACTGATGTCAAGGGTTTTAAGCTTGGGAAAACCACCTAATGGAAAGGATGCCAAGGAATGACAACTATTCACAATCCTCAAGTGTTCAAGTGATGTGCAGTTTGTAAAGATTCCTGAGGTACGAACTCTAACTCCTCACAATTTTGAATTACAAGACGTTGCAAAGAAGCAGGCAAACCTTCAATTGGAAAGGACATGGTTGATGAGATATCTTTGAGAGACAACTCTACAAGAATGTGCTACCCATTATCATTCTTGGCATGACCGCAAGCAATCACACTTCTCAATTGTCATATGTTTCAAAGAGTCCAGAGAATAATAATCAAGAGCTCCCAATAACCCCTGTTCCCCTTGCTTAATTGCTAGTTCTTCAATAGATGCAATCCAATGCAAAGCTGTTGATTTTGCGTCCAACCGTTTGCAATTGGAAATAGAAACTTTTGTCAATGATGGAAGGTTATGAGGCACGTCTCCTTTCAACATAGGACAATCATATAAACTCAGACGTTTGAGATGAGGAAAAGGAAATTTGGCACCTTCACCATCAAACAATATCCATTCCTCCCAAACAGGCATATCTTCAAATTTTAGAATTTCCAAGGATGGAAATGGTTGAAACGAAGAGGACTCTGCATTCCCGCAATAGAACTCACGTCCAACTGTCTGTACCAATGCCATTCGTTTAATAACAAGCTCCTTAAGAGAAGGTAATTGTCCAAATGACGGGAGCGAAAAGCAATACTTGCAATCACTAACTGATAAATATGCAATATTCTTGAATGAAGAATCTCCCACCCAATCCGGAAAGTTAGTGCCACCATACCAGTTGATGGTCAATCTCTGTAAATTTATTGAAGGCTGTAGCATGTTGAGGACATTTTTCACGATTTGTGAATCTTGAGCATCACAATCCCATTTCAAACTAACTCCTCAATTTTGTCTCTCCTCTTCAAGTTTGCCTCCAAAGCATCCATTGAATCAACGACATTTTCTAGTTTTGAAAGGGAAAGTTTACCTTGCAGACAAGGGAGCTTTTTTAACTCTTTAATTCCCAATCCAGTCGGTTGTGTGCCCACGATAAAGGTACTCAAACTTTGGAGATTTTCTAGTTTTGTAATTTGTCTAGGCATCTCCTTTAAAGCGGTGCCACTAATGTCCAAGTGACGTAGATTAATAAGCCTTTCTATCTTTCCTGGCAATTCATTAAAACACCTACAATTTGACAAAAGCAATGTCTGCAAATTGTAAAGTGTAAAGACTGTATCAGGCAATCTTTCAATTCTACACTCCAAGAAAGGTCTAGATATCGCAAATGTTGCAAATTACCAATTGAATCAGGTAGCTCATTGACATCTGGATAGTTAAACAAAGACAGTACTCTTAAACATTTTAGTTTTGGCAACAAATCCCGTAGTACCTTTCGGCTCAATGAACAATGTGCCAACTCACCGTACATAGATTGGGGTAAAAAAGTCCTCAAACAATTTAATTGATAAAAGTTCTCAAACCTTTTAGAGCTGTCATGCCATTGCATAGGATATGATAAATGACGAAGAGTAGGTTTTGAAATTTTTTGGCCTTCAAACCATAGGCAACTTTTTCCAGATACAACTTTGGCTAAATCGTTGATGAGATCATGCATGACAAACTTTCTTCGATCACCACCATCTTGTTGAAGGAATGACCTACACAAAATTCACTAAGGTAGTCATCTGCTTCCATTTCAAATGTCTTCTCCCCATGGGATTGTTGGTGTACAAAGCCTTCTGCCATCCATAACAAGACCAATTTCTTTTTCTCCAACAACATATCTTTAGGGAAGATTGAGCAATAAGCAAAGCATTTCTTCAAATGTGATGGAAGATAGAGATAACTCAGACGCAAAGCAGGCATAACATCATCATTTGGTATGTCCCACTGGTTGCTATTTAGAATTTTATTCCATTCCTTTTCATCCACTTTTGAACGCAAAGACCTCCAATGGTTTTTGACAGCAATTGGGAGGCCACCACATTTTCTTGCAATTTGCTTACCGATTGCTCCTAGCTCTGGATATTTGTTCGGATCTTCATTTGCAAATGCATGCTTGGAGAGTAAAAGCCAACAATTATCATCCGAGAGACAACGCAACTCATGTACAGGGAAGGTGTGTGTGATTTCAACAACTCTTTTTTGACGAGTTGTTACGATGATTATGCTTCCCCTTCTTCCACTGTGAAAAGGGGTTACAAGGTCATCCCAATGACTATATTTCTCATTCCACAAATCATCCAACACGATCAAAAAACCTTTTATTAGTCAAGCTATTTTTTAATTCAACACGAAAAAAGTCTAGATTTTTACTATCATAGACTTTTGAAGTGATGGACTCAAGAAGATTCTTTGTCACCTCCAAAACACTAAAATCATCTGAAACACATGCCCAAGCCTTCAAATCGAAATGCTTCTGCACCTTCTCATCATTGTAAAGGAGCTGAGCAAGGGTGGTTTTACCCAACCCTCCCATTCCCCAGATAGTGATCACTCCTATGACATTACCCTTTGGATCTTCATCACCCAGAAGCATTTTCATTAGCTTCGCCTTATCATCCTCTCTACCAACCACATAGGATTCATTTACCAGTGAAGTTGAAGGTGTTTTATGCACTCTCAAGCTAACACTTTGCAAACCAAGGACATCCTTCTGCTTGGTGGAAGTGTTCGAGCCTTCGGCAAGTTGCTTCTAGCTTGGAGTTCATCCTCCATTAAATTCACCAAAAGAAGAAGAAAAGAAGGATAGCACCTGTTTAGCGACGTTTTGAGAATCTTTTTCAACCTTGGATCTGAGAGACTCAGTGTTGATCTCATCCAGTAAATCCTCAGCATCATAGACAGCATCTTTCAACTCTTCAAGCCACTCCTTGATTGCATGATTGGTGATCATCTTCTCTTCCGCGTCGTTGAGGACAGCATCGAGCATCAACAGAGTAATCTTCATCTCATCCATGAGAGAGACATTCAGCTTTCTGTTGTTCATGAAATCTCGAAGCTCGCTTGAGGTGATCCTATCCAGTAAGGCCTGGATAGAAGCAGAGAGCAAAGCTTGTCCCACAGCTGCTGCAGCCATGCCTT
>NW_026555339.1:11517135-11615145 GCF_029017545.1 Prosopis cineraria
CTTTCTAAGTTGGTCTACAAAATTTTTGCTGAACCTGATTTACTATGGGCACGTGTCCTTAAAGGTAAATACCACATACAAGAACACAACAACTCGGAATATCACAAGGAGTTGCTGTTCTTATTTTTGGAGAAACATCTCAAAAATATGGCAAGACACTGTTATGCACCTCAAATGGAATCCTGGAGATGGAAGTAGCATCAAATTTTGGTCTGACTTTTGGGTAGGAGACAATGGACCCCTATATCCCTTATCTTTTGCTGAAATTAACAAGTTTGACCTACTCAAACCATTTTTGATTTCGTTGACAATTTGGACAATGGAAGTGGAGTTTATTCGATCATCTACTACCTCGCAGCCCACATAGCCCAGATTGCCAGAATCTCCATCAACATAATTGAATCGGAAACCATCTTGCCATTGGAACCTTAGTGGAAATGGTGTTTTTACTGTTAAATCATCATATATTAGCCGTCAATGTACTGATGAATCCGGCTGATAAAATCTGGTCTAAAGATTAGAAATTACGTATGGCTCAACGAATCCATACTTTTGTGTGGTTAATGACCAAAGGTAAACTTCTTACCAACTGTGAAAGATATGAGAGACATATGATAGATGATCCTACTTGCTTTCTTTGCCACCCTCATACTAAAACTATTGATCATGCACTGAGACATTGTCCCTTTACTGCCACTGTTTGGAAGAAGGTCTTGCCATCTGATTTACTACTTGATTTTTATGGAAGTGAGATGATTCCATGGCTCATTGGTCAATTACTTAATCCCCGACTAGACATTTCTTGAAAGATTGGTCTTAGTATCACTTGTTGGAAACTCTAGGACATTAGAAGCCGAAGTCTCTTCACAGAAGAAATTTTTGCTATGGATAGCATTCTTTTCTCATTTAAAGCTGTTGTTAATCATACTTATAGATGCTTTTTCTTCCCTTAGATCACTGATGTAATATTTTCTCGCTTTAACTGTTTGTACAGCTCTGTTTCAGGTTAATGATAATTCCCTTTTCACTCAAAAAAAAAAAAGGAACATTATGCTCTGTTAAATTAAAAGAAAAAAACATAAGTAATTTTTTTATTAATTTATTTTAAAAAATTATTTTTATTTATAATAATTAGGGATAAAATTAAAATGTTACCATATACTTTAACTAGAAATTATTTTTTTAATTTACATGATTTGATTAAAAATGTCTTATACATGAGGACAAGAGGGTATGTTTTTGATAAAATCTTTTAAAAAATTAATTAAAATAATATGAGTGGTAAAAGCTCTTATAATTTAAACAAGTGATTAAAAGTTTGAAACCTCATTTTTATACATGTAGTAATTTATCTCAATATTTGAAAAGATATTCTCAACTGTATTTTGTTATCAACGATAACCCTTCAGCACGCACGTTACTTGAAATAAAACAATCAATCTATTTCTAAACAATTTATTTTAGGATAATTGGATCATTGGCTAAAAAATTTTTATACCAAGAAAATATGGACTAAATTTTTGAAATTTTGAGAGTATGATCAATTTTATATGATATACAAAATATTTATTATTGATATACTAGGAGTTATAATTGAAAATTTAAAAATTTACAAAGAGTTTTATCATTGATATATAATGATGTATCATTAATAAATATAATAAACCTATCATAATATAAAATATAATAAATATTAAGTTGTCTGTTTAATTAATTTTATAAAATAGATTATATATACAGAAGTCCTTTTATTTTATAAAACGTTGGGGTTGAAAAGATTAAATCAACAACGCTTTCTTATCGATATTTATACAAAACATACTTTACTCCATCCTGCTGTTCTCTATTCATACATTGGTTTTTTTGGCTGCAAACAAAGCTGGCATTGATAATAAGAACCGAAAATAACGGAAATACATAATTACATCTAAACGATATAAAGAGAGTAAACTTATAATTAAACCAAGGCATCCCTTTTGTATTCTTCATTGAGACTTGAAAGTTTTTTATTTTAAAAATAAAAAATTATATTAAAGTTCACAGAAAAAAATTAATTATTACAAGATCTATTAACAATTGAATTAAACCTAATTTAATGGTAATAGATATTATAATAATTAATTTTTTTATGAAATCTAGGTGTAATTCTTCCAAAAGAAAGCTGTTGTCGAAATGACAAAGATAGAAAAATGTGAAAAAGAAAAAGAATAACTAAAAAAAATTAAATGCGGCGAAAAGCATATATGAGAATTTTTTTTTAAATAACAAGGAGGTAAGCTAAATAAATAATATATATTCATTAGATGATTAGTCTTATTTATATAACTAGTACAAATAATTCTGGTCCAAGAGAATCCTATAGTTAGGAAGTGATTTTATCATAACGATCATCGTGTGTGTTAGAAGAGGTCTTACATTGTTCAAACTTGATAAAATCTTGACATATATATACTAATATGAGAATTTGAACAAGTAATGAATTGAGAAGAGAAGAGAAGTGAGTGAGTAAATGCTCAAAATTTAATCACCATTGATTATACTTTTAATTACAATGTGCAGAAACAGTTTTCTTTAATTATCCTTAAGCCATACTTAATTTTTAAACCACTAAATTAATTGTCCTTAACCTGCTTGTGAATTTTCGACTTATATAAGCTTTTGCCCGTTGTTTGTTTAACACACTGCTCTTAAGTTTTGAAGCTCATTTCTTCTTCCTCTTGAGTTATTTTATATTTCTGTTTTGTGTCCTTGCTTTCTATTGGAAGAGTTCTTTAAATGTAATGTGTGAAAATCATCAAAGAAAGATATTTCTATTGGTTTGAAATTTCATAGAATGATTTGATTATATTAAATTTAAAACCTTGTGACATATTATTTGTTATTGTCAAAACTAATAACCAAATATTGGCTAACAGTCAAAGATTGGATTCTTAACACATTGGAATTAGTAAATTAAACAATGAGACTCATGTAGATCAAATTAATTTTCTCATTTACCTTGAGATACACTGAAGGTGATTATATCACAAAATCTTCAAGGGCAAAGGTGTGTCAATAAAAGTTTGCAAAGAATATATTAAAACGGGAATTGTTAAGAAAGCATCCTTAGTTACAAATTTGAAGATATAATATATATATATATATATATATTATATGAATTAATAGACATCCATTTTCTGACACACTATGTTACTGATTTTAAGACAATATCTTAATGTACTAAAATGAGCATCTAAGAATTACAAGTGGTGAATTTTTCAATGCAGAGAGAGATGTCAAGGTAAATTAAAAGTGTGCTAATTAAGACACAAATCTCAATAAACTGAACTATGCATGTAATCTGGATATCATACTTTTGTTGTCCTTATTGTTGCTGAAGTAAAATAGCAATTGATGAGGATATTCAATTCAACCACATGACAATTGAGAAAGCCGAATAAGAAAAACATCATAAATAATCAAATTTTTTGCCCAACACAAAAAATGAACATCAATGGAGCTAAAGTGGAAGTTTTATACATACATATATACATAATTATCATCTTTATGTATATGTTCATTGATCAATTGTTTTGATTAATATTAGAGTTAAGTGTCAATTTTGCCTATAAACTGGTCATGAAAGTTTACAAATGATTCTAAATTTAATTATGAGTCATTTATATCCTTTAATCACCCATATTTTTAATCAATCATCCTGTCATTTGTACTATCAAAATTTTCTATTAGCTGGGTCCAAATTTAATTTTTTAATATTTATTTATTATAAAAGATTCATATCTATTCAAGTAATTGTCAATATAAAAATGAGATATGAATATTTATGCACATGTACAAAGCTTGATGATGTGAGGTATGATCATTTTCAAATCAAATTTGTTTAAACCAACTTTTTGTAAAATTATCAAAATCTTGAATGGAACTAGGTTGATCGAGAATCATGTGAAAGACATATGAAGAGAATTGAGAATAGTAAATTCTAATGATTTCAAACTATAATTATATTTAGGTTAAGTTTTGATGATGATGAATATAGATTAATTAAATATATAAATGCATGATATAATAATGTTTATATTTATTCTCATGCATATTAATACTTGGACTAACCACTATGTTCATGATATATTATTAAAGGTTATTCAATGTGAATGAGCATGAAGAGGAAGCCATTGTTATTAGCATGCTTCACTCAATAATAAAGATGAAGAGAAAGGTAATCTAAGAAATGCTTAAGTGAATAAAGACATATAAGCTTGAATCCATCATTGCCTTGATCTTGATGGGTATAATGTCTTTAAGCTTTCTAACCTATATGTTAAACTCATTGTTTTTATATGCATTTATTTTAAATTTTAACTAGCATTTTTGTTTTAAAATAAATAGTGATATATAACCTTAATCTTGTTTTTAATCAATTATATCTCACAAGATTTGAAAAAGTTTCCTCTTAAATATTGTCTGAAAACTAACTTCATAAAGTTTCTTAAAAGTTATATTTACTCAAAGTGGAATTATGTTATCAATGTTTGAAGTTTATGATTTGAGTTAAGAGTTTTAGAGATATATGGTTTTGACCTTTATTTAGTATTTTCTATATATCTCTTAATATAAAATTCATTAATATGAAACTTCTTTCATTTAAAAATAGACTTGTAAATCTTCCCAAATACATTTATTTCATTCAGAATGAGTTTAATATGAAATTGTTATGATTTTTCAAAGTTGGTTGTATCCAAATCCTTTATAAAATGTCCTTGACCTTTCCTCACTTTTTTTAATCATATCTCTCAAAATATTTTGAATTTTTGAGTAGGTATTTAGTTGGAAACTAGACATTTAGAGCTTTCTAACCATATATCATTTTCTTAATTTGGATTTAAAAATGAAAGAGTTATGTTAGTTAGAAGTTGACTTAAACTGCATTCTAAATCTGTGTCCGTTATTTGAAATTGCAAGCCTTATTCAGGAATAGCTAGTCTTATTTGAAAATAAGCTTGCTTATTCTAGTAGAAGCATTGATTGTAATGCTCTATTTCTCACGTGAATAATAGGGGTCTTTGAAACTCCTTCTAATCCCTTTCCTTTCGCCTTATGAGTGTTGTGTTTACTCCATAACCTTCTTAAAATTATTTGAAATACAACTTTGTTTAGGATTAAACTCTTAATAATGATTTTTATCATTTCCTATTCCCATATAGTCAAGAAACTTAAAAGCTTAATCTATATTGAGTTTCTTTCTAGAATTGAGTATTCAACTTAATCTTAATCTTTTAAGGACCTTTCCTAATTGCCTACAAAGTATTTCAGTTGAACTCATAATCAAATATTCAGAATCTGAAAGCCTATCTGAGATTTTGATGAATAGGTCCTTATTTTGAAAGAGCTTCCTTATTTCAGAATAGCTTATTCCTATGTGTATTCCTTATTCTCAAGTAATCAACTCTCTTGCCTATTCAGAATTAACTTATTTAGGAATAGCTGTCTTTATTTAAGAATAATGTTCATCTCTTTAAAGCTTTTTCACGATGCATCATTTTGAAGTTTCTTATTTAGGAAACTTATTCAGGAATAGTCTATTCAAGAATAATAGAAATAACTTCCCTTATTCCCAAATAAATTTGTTCAAACCATCGTATGCATAAGTTTCTTCCGATATGAGAACTATATTTCAAAAGAACCAATCCTGTGCTTCTCATTGTTTGTTCTTCACTATTTCAAAATAAGCTTATTTATTCAAGAATAAGCATGAAGAAACTTGCTCTATTTCTCACATCTATAATAGGAGAATTTTGATTCTCTCTCTAATCTCTTTCTTCCCACTTTCTGAGAGTTGTGTTAGTTATTTAATCTTCCTAGAATCATTTTAAACAAAACTTTAGGTTGGATTAAACACGTCTTAATTATTCCAATAGTCTTACTCCTAAATAGTCTTTGTTCTTCCAGTATAATTTTCAACAGTAATATTGTTAGAGTATTAAATACATAAATGCTTTTATATTTGCTTTTGACTCCAACACGCTAACCCATCTGAAAAGCTACCATTTCCTACTATCTTTTTTAGGTAATAATATCATTGCAAAGCTACAATCTTACACTTACATCTACAACATTAAGGATCAAAAAGTAACAGAAAATTAATTGTGTCTACCAGATACTTTACAAGATGCAAGAGGAGAATAGACAATAACTCTAATGGCTACTTTAATGAGTCTAATGAATCACTTATCAACTCTAGTTATAAAAGGACTCATTTATGAAGATCGAAGCAGAGAAGTAATTGTGTGCAAGTTGTGATATTCAATACTCTCAACCACCTTTGTTTTTATTTTCAATATTGTTATATTTTAATGTATTCATCTACTCAATGAGTGAGTTTGTATGAGGATCACTTTGAGATCAATTCTTTCTATTATTTATCTGAGCAGACTTAAGATCAGGCGATCTTAAGTGGGTATTAAAATTACCTCTCAAAGGGGGAGAGAAACATACTTGTAAGACTGAGAGATTGTAAGTAGCTTCACAAGTGTTTGAATCAAACTTATGAGATTTTTGTAAAGGAGAGCAATATAGACATTAAGTCTGAGATTATATTGTGGCTTCACAAGTGCCCAGATTGAACTTTTAGTTATATTGAAAAATCTCAGGAGGTTCTTAGGAACTAGACGTAGGCCAAATAGAGTGGGCTGAATTAAGATAAATTCCTTGTGTATTGCTCGCTATCTCTCTCATTGTGATCAACTTTATTTATCCTCTCATCATTCATATTTCAAGTTTCTATGATCAAGAGCTTTAAGCGATAAATTGGAGGACACCTAATTCACTCCCTCTTGGCTGACCAGCATATCTAATAGGTTTTCGACGTGCATGCAGGTAGGTTCGTGAGAGCATGCCTAAGAGGACGTCAGAGTAGTCATCAGATTTCATGATGGTGGGAAGCACGATTTCTGTTTTTGACATAAAAATAGGGGAGAACAAAACCTAAGTCAAGTGTCATCATTTTAGTATGAAGCCGCTTCAACTGTCGGCAAAGGGATAGTAGAATACTAAGGTCTCAGCCAAAGCCTTTTTGGTCACTTGAACTGTATCTCATCCTCTCATCAAAGAATTGTGTTGATAGAACTGGATTATTGGAATTTAGAACTGAAGGCTCCTTTAGTTGTTGACCTCAAGCAAATGCTTCACCACGGTGCCATTGCCTTTGCCACACCTACCATTTTTAGTTGATGCCAATGAACTATGATATGGGTTGATTAGATATGGAGAGAGAGTGGGGAGGAGAGGGAGGGAGAGAGAGAGACAACGGGAAGGAGATGGAGAAGAGGGTGGGGTGGAAATAGAAAAGGAGAGAGATGGGAGGAGAGAGTTATTTTATATTATAAAAATATTTTAAAAATGGTGGGACCCACTATTAAATATTTTACAATGAAAATATTAAAAAAAATTCAAATATGCGCCTCACATAATGGGATAATAATGTCAAGGTACGGCAAACTGAATTTCTAAAGTTAAGAGATAAAATTGATCAAAAATTATATTTATAATCATTTGTAAACTTTTGCATAGTTTCAGGATAAAATTGACTTTTAACCTTAATATTATATAAAGGAGATAAAGTAGTGACTTGAATTAGTTTTTTACCTGCCTTCCTTTGCTTCTCATGTGACTGTTCTTTAAAACAGAGCAATTCTATTGATGTCTTCACCATAAGATAACACTATGAGCTTTCAATCACAACAATTTTTTTTAAAAAGAAGTGGTTTAATTTATTTTTGCTATAAGTGTTATCTGTCATGTGACATTTTCAATAGACTCTTGGCCATTGTTGTGCTTATTGAAAGCCAATAACGTTCTGCTGATGAAATTTTAGAGTAACTAACTAAGAAAAAATATGTGCAAAATCCAGGGAAAGAGAAAACATTCTGCCAAACTTTAGATTTGTGATTTAAAAGTATCACAAGAGTTGTCTTCAGCTTATCCAAGAGAAAGACATTGAGCTTTCTGTTGTTCATGAAATCTCGAAACTCGCTTGAGGCCATCTGATCATCTGGCAAGGTCTGCACAGAAGCAGAGAGCACCGCTTCTCCCACCTTAGCGGCGAACTCCATGGCTTGTTTTGTTTCAGAACTCAAAAAGTATTGCTTAGATGAATGAGAGAGAAGAGAGTTTGATGGGAAGAGATAGAGTGAAGCCACTGAGAGAATACTTTGCGCGTCAGAATATAAGGTTAAGGTAGGCCATCCGCAGCAACATCTCTGTTCGTTCTTGGAAAAGTCTACCAAATTAAACAATCATTCATTTTACTATCTATATGTTATTTTTTTTATATTAAATAGAAACTGTCAGAAAAGTTTACCATAATTTTAATTTTCTGGTTGAATTCTCTTTTATATCTGTCTTTAGTTGTGAATTTTGATTTTCTTGCTTTAATCCTATTTTCTGTTATATCTTAATCCTCTAGTTCTCACATTGACAAGAAATGAATAATACTGATAATGATGTAGAGAATTATTATTATGGAGGATTAAGGTTTCAAAATTCTGAAATAATTTCCTAAACTGTTTAGTTGATTAAACATGGATGGTCCTAAGAAGAAGGACTTGTATTTTTAAAATATTGGTAGGCCATTCACAATAACTTCTTCGGTCTTTCATGAAAGAGATTAACCCACAACCGTCCATTTTACCAAGAGTATCTTCTAGTGGCATTGTTGAATGGAACATATCAGCGAGGGAGGATTTTAAATTTAAAGATGCTTCGTGGCTTTGCTAGATTTCATATGTGAATTGATAATTAAAAAATCACCTTTATTTTAAATTTAATATGTATTAAAATTATAAGTTACTTAAATATTTTTAAAAAAATTAAATGAAATTTGATTTGTGAAGAAACCAATGTAGACAATTCAAATGGATGATGAACACTTTGGGCAAGAGTGAATGCTATTACAAAAATTGTCAAATATGACACATAGTACTTGTGGTTTATAACATGAATTTGACAGCTTCTCACTGATTTAATTTTGGCCAAATAAGAGGCCATTGCCAGAAAAAATTAGAACTCAGAGAGAATGGGAAGAGTGAGAGAGGAACAGAGGAAAAGGAAGAAGAGGCGAAGATATTTAAGTCATTGAAAAAAATATTTTAAAGAATAATATATCAAAAGTAAAAACCCATTATAAAGTGTGTTGTGTGTGTATGTTTGTGTCTATATATAAATCATCAGCTTAAGATTTTAGGAATATGAAGAGAGGATTAGTTAGTTTCTTACCCGCTCTTGATTCAATCTGTGCTGGAAGTGGAGCAATTCTTCTGCTAACCTAATAATATAAAACAAAGAATTAATTAGATACACATTTTATAAAAAAAAATTTCATTAAACATTAAAAAAAAAGAACTGTTGCTTAGCCTCAACAACTGGGTTAGCTTCTTACTTGACTTCCTTGGATATCATATCTGTCTCTTGTGTTTGAAGTATAGAAATTCTACTGCTTCCCCTGTTCCTCATCTTCTTGATTAATCAAAACATGCAAATCTTATAAATTCAGAAATTAATTAATGTTACTTAACAAATATATATGTGTGTATCATAACTCACATCTCATTAGAAATATATGTGATTAAAATCACACTTCATTCGTTCATAAATATCTAATCAGGCATGGATATTAAATACTATATCGAGCCAAATAATTAAATATGGTTCCAAATCTTGTTATTATTATTATTAACGAAGGGGGTACGAATTCTAGGAGCAAAAAATAGTTTAAATAACATATTATTAAAGTATTAATATTAATAATTTATTACTCCCTCTATTTCAAATTATAATATACTTTTAAATAAAATTTCATATACTAATAAATCTCATTAAATACACTTAACAACCTTATATTTTCAAAACAAAAATATAAACTTTTCAAAATACCCATCATTTAATATATTGAAAAGAGAAGAGATGGAAATTAATTATAGAGGGAGAAAGGGTAATATTGAAATTGGTGTATTTAATGAAATCTTAATCTACCCAAAATATCTTATATTTTAAAACAAAGAAACTTCTGAAGAAGTGCCCTATAATTTGAGATAGAGGGAGTACTTAATAATTTAAATATTTTATTATTTAAAAATTTTCACACACAATTTACATGGCAACTCTTTTGATGTACAACTTTATGAAGGAGGACTTGTTAATTTTAAAGATAGACTTATACTTTATCATACTATTAATTTACAAATCACCTATAAATGTTAGAAAAACTAGTTGAGTTGTTAATATTTAAAAGATGATTTATAAATTTTGTATGAATATTTATAAATAATAATATTTAAACTTTTAAATAATTAAATATTTAAACAAAATTTTAGTAAATTAAATATGATATTTTTAATTACTTATCTATCTTTCTAGCATTGATGATTCAATAGTCACACAGAAATCGGTCAAAGCGATTGACTAAAATAATATTTTAATATTTTATATGGGTAATAAATAAGATTAGTCAATTCAAATTTATTCATAATTTAAGAACTTAATCTGTATTAATTTTCTTATAAATTCTTTTTATACAACTTTTTGAGTCTTTTTTTGTAATTCTCTAGATCCTTTGTTTGTCATTTTTTGGGCCAACTAATAGTCAAATCAAAAGATGTTTAACATAGAGATAATATTGCTCATTAAAAAAAAATTATTTAGTGGAGAAATTGCCGCACTTTTCACTATAAAATGTCCAATGCTTTTAAAAAAAATTTAGGAATAAATTAGGTCTTTAACCCAAATAATATTGAATTACCTAGTTTCACCCTCTCTGTTTTTTGAATCTTTTCTGTCAGTGCCATAAATACCTCTTATGAGAACTGCTTGATATGTAACATTTTCAGGGACTCATGACCATTTCTCTGCTCATTGAAAGCTAATGACATATATTATTTCCAAGTTATATAAGTTCCCTCATGATTCAGAATTAACAGCAATATGATATAAAAAATAAAATTGAAAAGTGGTTTGTTCCCATTATAAGCATTGCTTGATACGTGGCATTTTTAGCGAACTTTTGGCTTTAGCTTTGCTCATTGAAAGCCAGTAGCATGCTGCCTTTGTAACTGTAAAAAGCAATATAGATGCCAAAACAAAAAAAGTGACAGTAAGACTTGGTCCACTGTTCATGATTGGGTATATGAGTTTTGTGAAACAAGAAATGAAGAACAACAAATGCAACTTATCTCGTTACAAAAAAAATCCAAACTCTTCATATTTATGAGAGACTGGACAAATGTAGGGAATAAGCTAAGAAAGCTGGAGAACCATCATGATAAAATGGTTCAAATTACACCAATCCTGTTATGGACAGATATTTCTCATGTTATTCTGTCAAATGATCAAAGAATGCTGCCAAGTCTTGTATACCTTTATGATTAACAAATATCATTCATCAAACGAACACAGATGACATATATAACAAGCTGCAATAAATTGTGCAGATCAAATTTGACAGAACCAATATATGATAAAACTTAAAAATTGAAACATCAAGCCATAATTGAAATTTTAAACAATAATTTAAAGCAACCATAGAAGCAATCCCATTTATTGATAAGAAATCGCATCAATGGAAATAAGCACAACTGGCTGTTGAAAGGAATATATATATATATATATATATATATTACAGAAGCACTGAGGTTAAGCAAATTCTAGAAGTTCACCTATATCTGCTGCAGGCAAGATCTAGTCATAAGATGTAAACAAATGCTATGACCACAAGGGAATACCAACATTGTGATGTGCAAGCCTGCAAGGTCAAAAATGAAAAAGAAACAATAAATAATATTTGTTGATGAATATTAAAATATTTAGTTGTCTCTAAATTTCAAGGCTCACCTTTTGATTCTATGCATGTAACATCTCCCTCAAGAATCATAGTGTTGGTCATTAATCTTTATAGTAGGAGTATGAGCAATCTTGGACAAGTGCTTTCCTCTCTGATAATGACATCTCTCTCTTAATTCAGGACAGCGAGAGATATGCAATAACAAATGAGAGGATGGCAGATCATCTTCTGGCAAAGATTCAAGGTTTGGACAATCATGGATGTAGAGTGCTTCTAGAGAAGCAAGGTGTTGAATCCCTTTTCCATCCAAGAATTTAAGATTAGGGACATTCCGTATGTAGACACGCACAAGAGAAGTTGGCAGTAACTGTTTCTTCAGTAAATTGTGGAGAATACCTTCACCTTCATCACCTCTAAACCAAAATTCTAAGAGAGAAGCCATCCGTTGGAAACCCCAATCCTCTATGGACATAGATGATAGTCCCTTGCAATCATCAACCAAAATTGATCGCAAGTTAGAAGGTAAACCATGTTGAGGCAGCAAGTTAAAATTCGGAAGCCGAGAAAGATTAAACTTTTGAAGGGCACCAAGGGAATCAATTTTCACTTCTGCCATTGATCTAAGACTTTTGCAATCAAAGGCACCAAAAGATTCTAAGGTAAGAGCAGATCCCCCAAATTGTGTAAACATGTCCAGATTAAGACAACCATCAAAATAAAGATGTTTCAGCCTTGGAAAACAACTTAAGGAAAAGGATGTTAAGGAATGACAACTATTTTTTATTTCCAAATGTTCGAGTGACGTGTAGTTTTGCCAAGATTCCAGGGGTAGGAATTCTAATTTCTTACAGTCCCAAATTTCAAGCCGTCGCAGTGAAGTGGGCAGGCCATTTATTGGGAAGGACTTCACAAATTGAATATTTATGAGATACAAGTCTTGAAGATAATGGCTACTCGGTTTCAATCTTGGCAAAAGACTGCAAGCTGTAACACACCTCAATTCGGAGACATTTTAGTGAGACCGGAGAATCATTATCAAGAGTCCTCAACAAGCCTTGTTCCCCTAGTTCAATATTTAATTCCTCAATAGATGTAATACATTGCAAAGCTGATGATTTTACCTTCAATTGATTGCACTTTAATATATCAACCTTTGTCAATGAAGGAAGATTGTTGGGAATGTCTCCCTTGAACATAGGACAATCATATAAATACAAATGTTTAAGACAAGGAAATGGAAATTTGGTACCTTTAACTTCAAATGGTATCCATTCCTCCCAAACTGGCATCTTCTCAAATCTTAGACTTTTCAAAATCCGAAATGGCTGAAATGAAGAGGACTCTGTTTTACTGCAATAAAACTCATGACTAACTGTGTGTATTAATGTTATTCCTTTGATCAAGAGCTCTTTGAGAGAAGGTGGTTGTCCAAATGGTGGAAGTGATAAGCAATAGTTGCAATCACTTATAGATAAAAAGGTAATATTTGTAAATGAAGAATTTCCCACCCAATTTGGAAAGCTAGTACCACCATAATAGTTGACGGTCAATCTTTGTAAATTTCTTGAAGGTTGCAGCATGTCAAGTACATCTTTTACAACTCGTGAATCCTGAGTATCACAGTCCCATTCCAACACTAACTCCTCAATTTTTTCTCGCCTCTTCAAGTTCACCACGTAAGCATCCATGCAATCAACGACTTTCTGTAGCATCAAAATGGAAAGCCTTCCTTGTAGATGAGGGAGTTTTCTTAACTCCTTATCCCCAAACCATCCTTCTGTTTTCCCACCCCAAAAGTACTCAAATTATAAAGATTTTGAAGTTTGCTAATTTGTGTTGGCATCTCCTTCAAAGCAATGCCACTAATGTCCAGATGGCGTAGATTAATAAGCTTCTCTATCTTTCCAGGCAAGTCATTGAAAGACAAACAATATGATAAAAGCAAGGTTTGCAAGTTGTAGAGTGTAAAGCTTGAATCAGGCAACCGAGTGATTGAGGTATAGGAAAGGTCCAGATATCGCAAATGCTGCAAGTTGCCAATTGAATTAGGCAGCTCAGTGATACTGTAATACCCTGACAATGACAGCGCTCTTAACCATTTTAGTTTTGAAAACAAATCAGGTGGCACCTTTTTGAACAAAAAAACAAAAGATCCCATATTTAGTTGGTAATGTGACAAAAGAGTCCTCAAACAATTTAAATGGTAAAAGCTCTCAAACTTTTTAAAAGTCATCATATCGTTGTTTGGGATATGATAAATGGCGAACAGATTTTGGGATTTCATTGCCTTCAAACCAAAGACAACTCCTACCAGATACAAATTTGGCTAAATCATTGATGAGATCATGCATGACAAACTTTCTTGGATCACCTTCGTATTGCTGAAAGAAAGGCCTAGACAACAATTCATTAAAGCAGTCACTTGCTTGTGTCTCCAATGCTTTCTCCCCATGGGAGTATTGCTGTACAAATCCTTCAGCCATCCATAACAAGGTCAATTGCTTTTTATCTAACACAAGGTCTTTCGGAAATATTGAACAATAGGCAAAACATTGCTTCAAATGTGAAGGAAGATAAAGATAACTCAAACACAAAGCAGGTAGAACATCATCATTTGGTAAGTCCCACAGGTTGCTATTTAGAATTTTATTCCGCTCCTCTGCATCCTCTTTTGAGCGCAAAAGACCTCCAACTGTTTTGGCAGCTATTGGTAGGCCACCACATTTTCTTGCAATTTTCTTACCAATTGCTTCTAACACTGTATATTTGTTGGGATCTTCATTTCTAAGAGCATGCTTGGCAAGTAAATGCCAACAATTTTCATTTGAGAGAGGAGTCAAGTTATATACAGGAAACGTACGTGTGATTTCAGCAACTCTTTGTTGGTGAGTTGTTACAATGATCTTGCTGCCCCTTCTTCCACAGCGAAAAGGAGTTACCAGATCATCCCAATCACTATATTTATCATTCCATATGTCATCCAACACAAGCAGAAATTTTTTATTGGTCAAGCAATTTTTCGGTTCAAACCGAAGTAAGTCTAAATTTTTATTGTGATAGACTTTTGAAGTGACAGATTCAACCAGATTCTTGGTAACATCAAAAACATTAAACTTGTTTGAAACACAAGCCCGAGCCTTCAAATCGAAATGTTGTCCCACTTCCTTGTCATTGTAAAGGAGTTGTGCAAGGGTTGTTTTCCCCACACCACCCATTCCCCAAATAGTGATCAGTCCTATATCATTATCCTTTGCATCTTCATTAAACAACAGCATGTTCAAAAGTTTTTCCTTATCATCCTCTCTGCCAACCACAGCAGATTCATTTACCAATGATGTTGTAGCTGTTTTAATTCCCCTTGAGCTAACACTTTGCACACCAAGGATATCCTTCTGCTTGGCAAAGTGTTCAAGCCTACTTGATATTGCTTCGAGCTTGGCGTTCATACCCCAGTGTTCAAGCCATTCTTTGACTGAACCATTGGTGACTTGCTTCTCCTCTGCATCATTAAGAACTACTTCAAGCATCAATAGAGTTACCTTCAACCCACCAAAGAGAGAGACTTTCAACTTTCTATTTCTCAAGAAATCTCGAAACTCGTTTGAGGTGATTCTATCTATCAAAGTTTTCGCAGAAGCAGAGCTAAATGCTGGCCCCACTAGAGCTGCAGCCAACAACTCAATGGTATTGCGAGAATATTAAGAGTTTGAATTGTAGCAAATAAGTTTAAGTAGGTAGATACTGATGCAAGAAACCCTTCAACAGCAACTTCAAGACCAAAATAATATTTTCTCTAATAAGCATCTATAATTCAAAACAAGAACTGGAAGCAGTTATATTTTTCTAAACTCGAAAATATATTACAGAAGATATTGTCGCTTACTAATTCAAAACTCTTACCTTGTATATGAATTAATTTATAATCTAATGGCTCTGTCATACAATAACGCAACATATTTTAATAAATGAAAGATTATGGATACCGTGTCACTCGATATAATGAGTCCAGATAAGATATTGTTACTGAAAGCAAATGCAGTGATATAAAAAGCATTTGTCAAATCATAGGGTATAAAATCTAATAAAAGACCCTGATCAAACTTGTGAATCAAAACTAGATTTCAGGGTAACAAGTGTACTACAGATACATAACTTGCAAGAAGTTAAAGATCCTGTCAACCTATAGGCAAAATAATTTTTTTTTTTTTAAATAACCGCAAGATTGAGCAAAACTATAAAGATTAAAAGTTTAAACTTACACAGATCTTAAAATAAAAGTTGCACTATACGTATGCACGCAAAAAAGAAGTTTGCATTATACAAAACTCTTCTATAATTTCAAAATTTCGTTTTCCGTTTTCCTCTATTAATGAACTGTATTTCCCTTCTAGAGAACTTCCATGAGCAGAAATAATTAAAAAATATATATAATTTTGTAAATTTACATAACTATATAAATATATACAATAAAATTTTACACATTATTCTTATTAATATAGTTTCTAATTATAATACATTAAATATTATTATATTCAGAAATTAATTGAACATTAAATTTAACCCAAATTAAAAATAATAATGCTAAGTATATTATTAATATAAAATAAATGAAATCACAAATATATTATTAATAAATTAAATAAGAATTTTTATTTTCTTTATTATCATACATTCTGGAGTGCTTTGATAATGAAGTACTTCTATAACCTGAGATTCTTTCTGTTTTTGGCTAAATTTAATAAAGCGCTACCTTATGCTCATTATTATTTTTTATCTTTTTCATTACTTAAGCCTAAGAAAGTGCTTTGTCGATCGCTCCTTTAGATTGATTAATTCTTTTTTTTTTTTTAAATCTACAGGATCGCTGCTTCATATGAGCGCTCCCATATGTTTTTAGATTTTAAAGTGAAAGGTTTTGTGTATGTTTATTAGGAGCATTTTGTACTTAAGCGCTTAACTATCAATTTATGATCTCAATTTATAACCACTTTCAATCTTCTTCCATAGCCAAATATCTTGTCATAGGCTAGTTGAGCATGTTCCAGATTTCGTCCAGCAATAACATCGACTTCTTTTTGATGATGAGCTCCAGCTATTGACAAACAATTTAATATGGTTGGTTAATTAGTCTCATACTCATTTCACTACAAAAGAATAAAAATAAAAATTTGGCTTTCAGTAACAATTTTTTTTATCACCACTAAAAAGTAATATGAGGACAATGCACTTTATTGTTTATTTTTAAAGACAAAACAACAAGCTCTATTTTATCAGATGGAGTCAGTTACATGAAAATCAGATATTTTTTGTCATCTTAAAGCTTCATACAATGTTTATATTAAATTGACGACATTTGTATTAGTAAATCAAGCAATGAGATGTGTTAATAACGACTGATGTACTCTTTTAACAAGACAGGTATTCCTTCGTTGCTCATCGTATAACTCTTTTCTTCAAAACAGAGCAATTCTACTAGTGTCCTCACCTATGTTGACAAGATTAATTAAAACACAATATTACATTAATTAATTAAATTCAATAGCACTTGAAAGCTTCCAATCACAATAATTAACAAGTGGTTAGTTTTAATTAAAAGCATTACCTGCAGATATGTGACATCTTCATGAAACTTCTGGCCATTGCTCTGCTTATTGAAAGCCAATAGCATTCTGCTTTTGAAATTTTAGATTAAGTTACTAAAAAACAAAGCAGCATCCAAGAAAAAGAAACACTCAGTCAAACTTTTTAGCATTGTACTTTATAAGTAATCTGTAGTGAATATAAAAAATAAAATGTTTCTGTTCGCTTGAAGTCCCATATAGTGACTAATTCTATCAAATTAAAAACAATGGAATTAAGTGAATTATTCTTTAAGAAAAAGCAATGATCCCCAACATTACACTGCTTTTCCTTTTGTTCACTTTTTCTGACCTGATATAGGAAAACAAAATATCGTACGTATTTATTCAATGACACTAATTTTAATAACCAAAGAAAAGTAAGCAATATCCAAGAAAAGAAAAACATACACTCAAACTTTAGCTTCACGATTTATAAATAATTTGAGAATAATATAAAATTAAGATATCTTTCGACTAAAAGGGTATAAATTTTTTTTTTATATATATAAAAGAGTATGAAGTTAAGACCACTATATATATACATTTATATCGAATAATTATTGGGAATATGCAGCAGGCCAAGTGCAAATGGACTTAGGCCATAAGTCCCTTTAGTGTGACGTTGCAATTAAACTAAGAGCCCGGTCCGAAACTTTTTTTTTTTTAATCAAGTTTAACATTGTAATTAAAAACATTAGAATTAGTGAACTATTCTAAAAAAGCAACGAGGCTCAACATTATACTGCATATTCTTTTGTTCATTTTTTCTGACCTGATTTAGGAGAACAAATTATCATACTCATTCAAAGACACTAATTAATCTTAGTAATATTTTGCTAATGAAATTTTTGAGCAAGTTACTAGAGAAAAGCAAGCAATATCCAAGAAAAAGAAAAGTATTCAATCAAACTTTAGCTATGTGGTTTATAAGTAAGGTGTGAATACTGAGTGTCCATTTTTCCTTCAATTCTGCCACAGATTAAGCTTACAATTCTTCTTGATCTCCTTTCATATTTTATCTAGCCTGATATATTATCAAGCAGAGTATCAGATCCGATCCATTAATGACATGCTTGAAATATATTTTGTAACAATAAAGTTCATTACACATTTTTTTCCCAAAAAAAAAGAAAAAAATCAGATGGATCAACTCACATCTATTACCTGATTTATCGAAATATAATAAATCTTATAATATAAGTAATGGGACTTCACTTCTCTCCACTAACCTTCCTCTCCATTTCCTCTTCACTATCCTAAAATAAAATTTGAACTGTTCAAATTTAGTGCGGACTAAATTTGGATAGTCCAATTTAAATTTTTTATTAAAATTTTTATTTTATACTTATTAAAATAAAAATAATAATATTAATAAATTCACTTTATCACTAACCTGGACAATCTAGATTTAATATGTATGATTCAATTTAATATTAAAATTTTTATAATTTTTATAAATTGACTATCCAGATTCACTCTGAACAATCCAAATTTAATATTAATCTTTTTATAATTTTTATTTTAATAAATATAATATTAAAAGTGAAGATTATATCCCAACTAACACTTTTCAAAAAAAATTATAAAAAATTATAGGTTAAAAAATTTAAATCCGAACCATTTAAAGTAAATTTAAATAATCAATTTATCAAAATTATATTAATTTAATATTAATTTTTGGACCCTTGAAATTAAATATGGATTTTTTTGATTGGTGATAAAATAGAATTATTAAGAAATTTAATTTTTATTTTAATAAGTATAAAAATAAATATAAATAAAAAAAATAAAAATTTTAAATCTAGATCATCCAAATTTAGCCTATACCAAATTGGGATGGTCTAGATTTTATTTTAGGTTAGTGTAGATGAAAGTTAGTGAAGAGAAATCAAGTCTGCAGAAGTATCACTTCCCCAACTCACATCTCACTACGAACACGGATACATTTTATATCTAATCAAGCATAAATATTAAATATGTTATACTGGGCCAAAGCACAGAAGAGTGGTTTCTAAAAAAAAAATTTATATATATATATATATATATAAATTTTTAAATTTTATAATTAACCCATATCTTTAGTCACTTGATAATTGAGTTCAAATTTAATATGCTGTCGTGACCCTTTCTCATGTGGAGATGTAAATGACGATTAAGTATTATGAAATATGATAATTATTTTTTAATCTAAAGGGTTTTGTCTAACATTTTGATTTTTGATAAAATGACAAACTTGCCCTCAATGATTATTATGGGAAATTACAACTTTAGTTGTATTATTGGCTAAAATGGAATAGAGAATAACTACTTTCTTTCTACGAATTTGTTCATCAATAAAGTACAGCCAAATTGTCATTTTCTAATCTATTTATAAATCACAAATTTTCATAAAGAAAATAATCATTTTCTATTCTATTTTAGTTAATAATAACGCCACCAAAGGAGTCTATCATTTCTTATAATAATCATTCATAACAATTATGTTATTTCATCAAAAATTAAAATGTCTCACAAGTCCTAGGAGCTAAATAATAATTGTTGTATGTTGCAGTAGTTAATTATCATTTGAGGTTTTTTTTTGTCATTTTCCCAAAAAGAAACCACATATAATACAAAAATATACAATAACAAGGAGGTGAGGTCAGGTTAAAAAAAGAAAAAATTATATATAGATCTCTAGACTTATTTATAAATAAATCTCATAAAATTCAAACATCAAAACTAGGTCCTAAAAGACATGAGTGTAATTTAAAATTAGATTGCAAAGACAATAATAACCCTATAAAATATATATTACATTAATCAAATAATTAATTTATAATTATTTCATCAGCAATTTATAACTATAATTTTAATTTTTTATAACTATAGTTTTACATATCTAACAGTTAAATAATTATGTGTTACTAATAAAGTTTAACATTAATTATTTACAATTACTTCATCAGTAATTTATAACTATAACTTTAACTTTTTATAACTGTAACTTTATATATTCAATAATTGCACTGATTAATTTAATTGTTGAATATGTAAAATTATAATTGTAAAATGTTAAAGTTATAACTGTAAATTATTGATGAAGTAATTATAAATTATTCAATACTTAAATAACACAAAGTATAAAAGTTTTTCAATATATATATCATATACTCTGACAATACTTTTAAATAAATTACGTCGCTCGGGCCAAAAAAAAAAGCATTACATCCCCATAAATTAGTTAATTTTTTAATAATTACACATTCTTTTCTTGTTTATTTTTATTTAACATGATGTCTCAATTAAAAAATTTATTACTTACACTCATAATTAAGAATATTTTAGGAAAACCTCATTAATTAAATTTTGAAAGGCCTAAAATGTCTTATTTTTTGAACAACTTATCTAAAAAAAATACTTCATATTTTTTAATGGAGGGAGTACTATTTTTTATTATATTTATAAGTCATTTTCAATACTTAAATTGAAATCAAGAAAAAATATTAAAACTTATTAACTATGTCAAAAAAATTAATTAGTTTATAACTTTGTCTCCATTAAATATACATATTTTAATAACATATATATTTTCTCTCATTAATGTTTAATGTGGATAAAAAGGAAAAACTGTATTAAAAATTAATGCCATAATTTATAAATAATCTCTCTCTACCTTCTAAAGGACAATTTTCTTAATCCACCCTTCTAAATAGCAATGGGGAAGTATACATTTATTACATCACATATCAGTATATATCACAACATATTATATTATTTTTGCATTGGCTTTACAATATTTGATTGAGTTGATTAGTCTTCAAATTGGATTATGATATTGATATGTCATCAAGTGATCAGATGCTGTCACTTATCCTGGTTTATGATATATATGATACTAATGAGATGTTTACTATTATTATTATTATTATTATTTTTTGGTTGTGTATGTAATCGGATGAGACAATTATTCTTTCATATAAAATTATACATATAATATAGACATAGTAATCAATATATAATTTATGATTGATGGGGGGAATCTTGGAGAATGGTAGTGACGAGAAGAAAAAATAACAGTGAAGGTTGAACATAATTAAAGGTTTATCTATTTATAGGGTATATGTTCATTAATTATTTGTAAAAACAATTCAAGATTCATGAATTCACTCATGAATAGATGAACCTTTAGTTGTATTTGGCTTTCACTACTATTTTTTCTTCTTCTGGGAATCCTTACTGCCGTTGTCCTTAAAATCTTAAACCCTTACTGAATTCTAAACAAAATTCTTAATGACCCAATCTTGTTTATTCAATTAATTTCATTCTTCTCTATCCTTCACCATCTATTCAAAAACTAATAATATTCACATGTCTGGTGAAAAAATGATTTATTTGGAAATAAAAAAATAGAATAAAATATTGTATCCTAAAATTTTAGGAAACAGTTATTGGGCCTTCTTTTGATTGGGTTTGTGCTTCTTATATAAAGTTACAATAATGCAACGGTCTAATAATTTAGCCTCTAAATTCATGTTCTGCAAATTTTCTTTGTTTTTGGGAGTTTTTAAATCCATGATTTTCGCTTGGGGAAAAAGAAAAACCCATAAATTTCAGGAGATAAAAATATTAAATAAAAGAAGTTTGCGAGTTCGATGAGTTTCGATCACCCTGGAATCAAGTTGATGGTGAGTTTGATGTTCCGTTTTCTGTTTAGTTATATGGGAAAATCCTGAAATCTAGTCCAAGTGTTTTTCAACATTGAACTGGGTTAAGCTCTTGGCAAAAGATGTGGGCTTCTCAGAATTTTCAAAGCCGCGAGTATTTTTGTCATCGTTGTCCGGCTCGAAGTTTCTCAAAGGAATCATCCTCTCGGAATTTTCAAAGCCACGCTTCATCTTACTCATCCCATTTAGCTTGCCAGTTGCCACCACCTGTGAATTTTTTTGGTCAAAAAATCAACTTCTCATAATCTTAAAGTTATGATTTTTATAAAGTTGTTTAATTTTCTATGACTATTATAATCAAATATAGTATAATGAAAGCCCAATTGTGATATTTTAAATGCAGAAGCACCTCCTAGTTGATTTTACGCAACATGCAGCAAAGAATCCTAATTACGATTGTTCGGAGTTTTCAAAAAATTATCCAAATAATGTAAATGAGTTTTGTTGAAATGGAAAGAGCAGAAACGAGCAGAAATGAAAGGCACACACATAATGGAGCATAAACGGAAGACACACACATAATGGAGCATAATAAACTCTTTGTAACCTCCTCTTAATTTTTGTAACCTCCCTTTAAATTTGTATGGTTCAGTTTCACGATTCCAGGACTATAAATAGGACCCTTATGGTTGTGTAAGAGGCAGACTTAAAAAGAATAATAATTGCTTGTTTTCATTCGGTTTCTGTGCCATTTTGGTATCAAAGCTGGTCCAGAGAGCAAGAGAGTAAGTTACGGTTGAGAAAGTACGCCGGAAAGAAGAGAGATTCAGAGGAGGAGTCCCCGACGTCTTCGTGTTTTGCAATCCAAGCATTTTCTCGAAAAACTAACATCATCATCGTGCTTAGGAGGTCCGAAACGTGGAACAAAAGGTTCCCCGTCACCGGACAACACAACACACGCCGTCACGCGCCGTCACTGAAAGTCTACGCGCCTCGCCGCCGATACACGTGCCGTCACGCACCATCCGGAGGTTGAAGACGCTGACGTCAGCTGCCACGTCAGCGATCTGACCGGTCAACGACAGGTCAGCCCAGTAGTGTTTTGCCACGTGTCATCGTTGCCACGTCACTGTACCCAGTCAGCTAAAGTTTCATAAATTACATTGTTGCCCCAAAGCTTTCGGTAATTCCAAATTGACCCCCAAATTTTTTTGAAATTCCATTTTAACCCCTATACTTCCTAAAATTACACTTTTGCCCCGTTATTTTACTTGAATTCCATTTTAACCCCTATATTTGTCATAAATTGCAATCTAACCCCATCAGTCTTTTAAAATCTCTATTTTACCCCCTAGATTGTCCAAAATCCCTATTTTGCCCCTAGCCTTTTGAAAAAATCTCACTTTACCCCTATATCCTTCAACGTTTCCATCTGCACCTCAATCTTTCCCATATCCCTAGCCTTGACACTTATCCAAAATGCCTCCAAGACGTAGACATGTGCACGAGGTTGAGATGGAAGAGATGAGACATAGGATACGAGAGTCGGAAGCCACTGTGGAATTGCAGTGAACTCTGTTAAACAACAACAGAGAAAACTTAGAGGGAGATTCGGGAAGCAGCAGTTTGTCATCCACCGACAACCGCCGCCATCCACGACAACAACAATTCTGCCTTAATGATATCAAGGTGGACATTCCTGAATTCGAGAGAAGACTCCAGCTAGATGAGTTTGTAGATTGGCTGCAAACTGTTGAACGAGTATTTGAATACAAGGAGATTCTAGATGTGCAGAAAGTCAAGATTGTTGCCCTCAAACTCAAGAAACATGCTTCCATTTGGTGGGAAAACCTTAGACGGAAGCAGGAACGTGAGGGAAAGCACAGGATTAAGACCTGGGAGAAAATAAAACGCCATCTCACCAGGAAATTTCTGCCAGATCATTACCACCAGGATAATTTTATCCAGTTGCAAAATCTTCAACAGAGATCTTTATCTGTAGAAGAATATACTAGAGAGTTTGAACAACTTATGATGAAGTGTGATATTCAGGAGAAGGAGGAGCAAACAATAGCCTGGTACCTTGCAGGCTTAAACACAGATATCAGTCGTCCAGTCCAGCTTCAACAATATTGGACCTTGGATGATGTCATCTGTCTAGCCCTGTGTGTTGAGAAGCAGATGCCCAAGAGGTCCACTTTTCAGCCTTCATCCTCTAGGGGTTATCTAGAAGGCCGTAAGGCAGAATTTCAGCAGACCAACTCCTCAAGCAAGCCACAACCTACTGCTATACGCAAACCACCATCCAATGCTGCTAAGGAATTTAGTTCTAAAGCAATCAAATGCTTTAAATGCCAAGGATTTGGCCACATTATTGCGGACTATGCTACTCGAAAGGTTGTCACCATTCGAGAAGGATCAGGGTATGAAGCACTTGAAGAAGATGAGGAGGATGCTGAGTTCTACGAAACTGATCCCGTATATGACGAGGAGGTCACACCTGCTGATCAAGGAGAAGTATTGGTGCTTAGACGAAGTCTACATACAACAGTAGTCGAAGAAGAACCTTGGCTACGGCGTAACATTTTTCACACTCGTTGCACGGTCGAAGGAAAAGTTTATAATGTCATCATTGATAGTGGAAGCTGTGAAAATGTAGTATCTGACTACATGGTGGAGAAGTTGAAGTTGGCAACACAAGATCATCCACAACCTTACAAGCTTCACTGGCTCAACAAAGAGAATGAGGTAAAAGTTTCTAAATAATACCTTGTGACCTTTTCTATTGGGAATCGATATTGTGATGAAGTTTTATGTGATGTTGTTCCCATAGATGCATGCCACCTTCTCTTAGGGAGGCCATGGCAATATGACCGACATGTTATGCACAACGGGCGAGCGAACACTTATTCTTTTACAAAAGATGGTGTCAAGTTCACGCTAGCGCCTCTACCACCCAGTGAGATTAGCCAATTTTCAAGGAAATCTAGTATCTCTAAGCCGTTAGTGTCTTTGTTGACTAAGGATGAATTTAAAGTGTCAAAATCCGAAGCCCAAATGATGAGCTTTATTTTGGTGCTTGAGGTGAACGACAAGACGGCCGATCTACCTAGAGTTATTCTGTTATTATCAGAATTTTCAGATGTAATATCTGATAACATACCACCAGGGTTGCCTCCAATACGAGACATACAGCATGCCATTGACTTCGTTCCAGGAGCAGTCATTCCTAATAAGCCTGCTTACAGGATGAGTCCTCAAGAACATGCTGAAGTCTAACGACAAGTTGAAGAGTTGTTGAAGAAAGGGTTAGTTTGAGAAAGTGTCAGCCCTTGTGCTGTACCTGTTCTTCTAGTACTTAAGAAGGATGGGAGTTGGAGAATGTGTATTGACTGCCGAGCCGTCAACAAGATCACTATTAAGTATCGGTTTTCAATACCTTGGCTTAATGATATGTTAGACCAGTTGCATGGTGCCACTACTTTCTCCAAAATTGACTTTCGTAGTGGGTACCATCAAATTAGAATTCGGCCAGGAGATAAGTGGAAGACCGCTTTCAAGACCAGAGATGGCTTATATGAGTGGAATGTGATGCCTTTCGAGTTAACAAATGCCCCTAACACATTTATACGCCTGATGAATCAGGTATTGAGACCTTTCATTGGCAAATTCATTGTTATGTACTTTGACGATATTCTTCTTTACAGTAAGAATTAAGAGGAGCATTTAGATATCTTGCGGCAAGTTTTGCAAGCCTTGCATGAACAGAAGCTTTATGTAAATCTCAAGAAGTGCACCTTCCTCACTAGCAAAGTTGTGTTCTTGGGATACATCATTACCGCAGAGGGTGTTCGCGTTAATCCAAGCAAAGTTACAGCCATTGATAGCTGGCCAATTCCAAAATCTATCCAGGAGGTTCGAAGCTTCCACGGATTAGCTTCTTTCTATAGGAGGTTCATCCATAATTTTAGCTCAATTGCTGCACCACTTATAGACTATATCAAAGGAGAGAAGTTTCAGTAGACAGAGCAAGCTTAGAAAAGCTTTGAGGAGCTTAAGAAGAAGTTGACCGAAGCTCCAGTCATAGCTCTTTCTAATTTTAACCAAGTGTTTGAAGTTAGCTGTGATGCTTCTAACACCGGCATTGGTGCTGTCTTAAGTTAGGAGGGCCATCCTATTGCCTTTTTTAGTGAGAAGCTCAAGATGCCAAGCTCAGATATTCTACCTATGATAAGGAATTCTATGCCATTGTCCGAGCTCTTCAATATTAGAGTCATTATCTCCTGAATAAAGAGTTCATACTTTTTTCTGATCATGAGGCTTTCAAGTATTTAAACTCCCAGCAGAAGATCAGTCGTAAACATGCTCATTGGAGTGAACTCTTACAATCTTATCCATTCCTTATCAAACATAAGACTGGAACTCTAAACTCCATAGCTGATGCCCTTAGTTGTGGCTATGTGCTACTTACAACACTACAAACCAAGGTTGTTGGATTTGACTTTGTCAAAGAGTTGTATCAGGATGATCCTGATTTTCGAGGAGTGTGGGAAGCAACTGTAAATCAACCTTTCCACCAGTTCTACAGACACGACGGGTTTTTATTTCGAGGTAAAACCTTCTGTATTCCACAGGGTTCCTTAAGAGAAGCCATAATTTGGGAAGCACATGACGGTGGATTAGCTGGACATTTTGGACAGGATAAAACAGTTGATCTGGTGAAGGAGAACTTTTACTGGCCTCAATTTGAACGAGATATCAACAGGCATATATAAAGATGCAAAATTTGTCACTTGGCTAAATCTAAGGGTTAGAATATCGGACTATACATGCCTCTGCCAATTTCAGAAGCACCCTGGGAAGATATAACTATGGATTTTGTTCTGAGTTTACCATGGACTCAGAGGCAAAAAGATTCTGTCATGGTAGTTGTGGATCATTTCTCAAAATGGCCCATTTCATCCCATGCTAGAAGACCAACGATGCTGTTCAAGTAGCAGACTTGAACTTTAAGGAGATTGTGCGTCTTCATGGCATTCCTAAAACTATCACTTTTGACCGTGATGTGAAGTTTCTTAACCACTTTTAGCGGACACTGTGGAAGAAGATGGGAACTAAGCTCCAATTAGCGCTAGTCATCCCCAGACAGATGGTCAAACTGAAGCTATAAATATGATTCTTGGTAATCTTCTTCGCAGTTTCATGAGGAAGAATTTGAAGCAGTGGGATCTTATTCTTGCTCAAGTTGAGTTTGCTTATAATAACTCTATCAATCAAGCAACTGGGAAGTGTCCGTTTGAAGTTGTTTATGGCACTCGTCCCCTTAGTCCACTAGACTTAAGCCCTTCACTTGATAAGCAGCAATATAGCTTTGATGCTGACCAAAGGGCTAAGGAAATTAAGAAGTTGCATGAGCAAGTCTGCGAGTGACTTCAAAAGCAGAATTTGAGATACAAAGCTCAACGTGACAAGCATCGAAGAAAGTAGACTTTTAAGGTAGGAGATTTAGTTTGGATACATCTACGAAAGGAATGATTTCCTAAACAGCCAAACGGCAAGTTGTTCCCAAGAGCTGATGGTCTGTTCAAGATAGTGCAAAGGATCAATAACAATACTTACAAGGTGGAATTACCTGGTTCTTATGGTGTATCTACCACCTTCAATGTCACCGATCTATCTCCGTACATTCACTACTACAGAATATATCTTTAGGAGCGGGTATTTAGGAGCGCTTCTTTAAAAAGCGCTCTAAAATGTGAATGCAGAATTTACCGGAGCGCTTTTTTAAATAAGCGCTCCTGTATGTTAGGGCTTCTCAATAAGATAACGCTCCTAATTAATATAAATAAAATATTGTAAAAAATTTAAAAAGACCTTCGGGAGCGCTCGTAGTTAAGTGCTCCGAAAGACTATCTTCCGGAGCGCTCTTTGACGAGTGCTCCGGAAGACCACCTCTTCCGGAGCGCTCTTAGAATGAGCGCTCCGAAAGAGCTCATCTTCCGGAGTGCTCTTTTAATGAGCGCTCCGAAAGAGTTGATCTTCCGGAGCGCTCGTCAAAGAGCGCTCCGAAAGAGGGATCTTCCGGAGAGCTCGGAGCGCTCTTTGACGAGCGCTCCGGAAGACCACCTCTTCCGGAGCGCTCGTCAAAGAGCGCTCCGGAAGAGGTGGTCTTTTATATCTCTGCCTCCCGTCAGTTTTTTTCCCTATTCATGAGTTTCTTTCAAACCTCTCTCTCATTTGCTGAGGTTGTGCATTCCCAACGAGTTCCAGATCGTCGCTGTATCAGTCTATCTTCCGTCGCTGTTCGCTGTTCCAGATCGTCGTCCACCGCTGTTCGTTGTTCCAGATCGTCGTTCGCCACTGTTCACTGTTCCAGATCATCGTCCGGTACTGTTTGTTGTTCCAAATCAGTGTTCATCGCTGTTCGTTCATTTCTGTGTCATGTCGCACCATCTGTCTCTGTTTTTGCGCTGCCGTCGCCGTCACTGCCATCTCCCGCATCACTATTCCAAATCTGCATTGCTGTTCCAGATCTGTGACGCTGCTATACACCGGAGGAAGCGACGCCGTGAAGACCTCCGTTGCAGCCGTGTGTCATTGCTGTACAGCCGAGGAAGCAACGCCGCAAAGACCTCCGCTATTGCCATGAAGACTACACTGTGAAGGTATTTTTTTAATAATTAATTTATAATGTAATATATTGATATATTTATATATATTTGAGAATAAATTTCATATATATTTTTTAATAATCAATATTATAGATAATATATGAATTGGAGTTATTTATATTAGAATTATGGAGTATTTGTAGTTGATAATTAGATTAAAGTTGAGGAAACTACTTGAACATTTTTATTTTATTTATGAAATATACTTTTAAAGGAGATTATTGTTATTAATTAAATTACAATTGATTGACAGAATTTAGATGCATTATGCTACTAAATTTTTATTTGGATGAATTAATTTTTTTAGTTTAAATGTATTGTGTTGTGGAATTTGATTGTTTCATCATTTGGGAGGTTCTTCTTTTAAGGAAGATGTTGTTGAATTTTTTTTATAGAAATCTAAGTCTTTTATTTATTGAATTTTGATAATCATATTAGTGATATGGATCATAAGTGGATGTCGGCTAATCGACTATCTAGAGAATATTGGGATGGTGTAGATTAATTCATTGAATTTGCATTTTGTTGTGATCAAGACTCCCCTGAAGTCATATGTCCTTGTTTGAAATGTTGCTATGGAAAAAGAGTAAAGCCAATAGAATTGAAAGATCATTTAATCTGTAATGGAATTGATCCAACTTATACTTGTTAGATCATGCATAGGGAGACAAGGAATAATGCAAATGATTGGAGGGATAGTGCGAGCTACTCCACATTTGATCGTGATAGTGGGACATATGATATTGACCGTCTTGATGAAATGATTCATATATATAACTTCATTGCTGAAATATTTTAAATTAAGTTAGAATTTATTTCTACCATATTTTGATAATGACATCTTTTATTGTTTTATAGGTAGGTACCTACACAATTACAAGGTTGGGAGTGTGGATACTATGTTATAAAGTTTATGAGAGAAGTAATCACACAACAAGAGTTGATCATTCCTGAAAATGTAAGTCAAAAGCTTTGAAATTAAGTTGATATAATGTTAATTACTTATATATTGCTTTCATATCTTGTGTAGTATTTTGTTGGAGTAAGATGTTCGCATTTTACCATGGAGCAAATAGAAGATTTAGTTGAAGAGTTGTCAAAATATATTATTGGCTGTTTGTGATAGGAAGTTAGATTTCAATGTTAGAAAAATAACAATAGTTTCATTTGTTAGGCTTGTTAGAAATTAAACTAGGTTAGTTAGGAAATTGAAATTGTTGTATCAGTTTCAAATTCTTTTCTTGTATATACATTTTTATGTTGATATTATTTTTAAATTAATTTTTGATATTATGATTTGCCATTGTTAAAGAGACGTAAAAGGAGAAATTTCAAAAAATCTGATTTAAAAAAAAATTAAAGTAATATATGGGAGCGCTCATTTGAAGAGCGCTCCTGTAAAGTAACATACGGGAGCGCTCTTCCAGAGAGCGCTCCTATATAGTTCATACGGGAGCGCTCTTTATAAAAGCGCTCCGGTATGGTTGCATACGGGAGCGCTCTTTACAAGAGCGCTCCCGTATGTGCTCCCTTACGGGAGCGCTTTTCGAAAAGCGCTCCCGTATAACGTATATACAGGAGCGCTTAAACATTTCGGAGCGCTCGATACGAGAGCGCTTCAAAAGCGCTCCCTAAAGTAAAAAAAAAGCGCTCCTGTAAACTTATTTTGTAGTAGTGATTGATGAAGATGATGAATTTAACTCGAGGGTGAGTTCTGTTCAACCCGAGGAGGATGAAACGAAAAGAGCAGAAACGAGCAGAAACGGAAGGCACACACATAATGGAGCAGAAACAGAAGACACACACATAATGGAGCATAATAAACTCTTTGTAACCTCCCCTTAATTTCTGTAACCTCCCTTTAAATTTGTATGGTTTAGTTTCATAATTCCAAGACTATAAATAGGACCCTTATGGCTGTGTACGAGGCAGACTTAAAAAGAATAAGAATTGCTTGTTTTTATTCGGTTTCTGTGCCATTTGTAATCACCTATATGGACTTAAACAAGATTATATAGGCTTTCACCACTGAACTAAAGAGTCACTAAATAAAAGCATTATACGCAATGGGTATTGTCTGTTATCGATTATAAATACTAAGCAACAAGACTAAAACCATTGCTTATTGTGAATAGAAACAGGTTAACTGCGTTACTTGATTGAGTATTTTATAGCAAGCAGTTATATTAATAACCTCTTTAAAAAGTAAAAAAATAATAGGTAGAAAACTATTGCCTATTTTGTTTTAGGTAAAAGATTTTCAAGTGTTGTTTAGTATTTATTACTTGTAATTAAGATTAATAGTTATACTAGAAAAACTGTTGCTTATTTCGCATCTAAGGCAACATTTTTGTACTTGTTGCAAAGTTAGTTGTTGCTATATGCCTAAAACATTGTAGTGCCACTTGTGAATTTTTTGGTCAAACTAAAGTGATTTTGACTGTTGATGTAGACCTAGATTAATGATAGGGAAAAATTATACTCTTTTTAAAAGTTTCAAGGTAACATTACTATAAAAAAATTAAGATATTATACACCCCTTGCAAAACAATTTGGGTTGAGGGACAAAAATGTCTTAAATTTTTTTTGAAAGAAATTATAGCCATCCTTATCTTTAAGAAGGAGGAATATTATCTTGAAAGTGTTAAAAGTGGAGCAATAATGTCTTTTCCTAACTTTTGACTAATGTTTGACCAACATAATTTTTTTAAGCTATGAAAATGTTACATCTGTCTCCCATTTCCTTTGTCTTTGGCCATCCACACTCATCGCATCCCTCTCTCTCTCCCTCTCCCCCCAAACTTTGAACATGAGAGAATCTACAAAATGTGCATGTGCTTCTAACGGTAGTATGCCAGTTGGAAGAAGTCAAGAATTCAAGGAGCTCTTTAACAAATACTCTGAAGGTGTCTCCCTGAGCTGATCTTCTTCCTTAACTTCTTCTTCTCTTTCTTTTTCCTCTCTCTCCTCCCTCTCACCCTCTTATTGAACAGTTAGGCATCGTTCATTTATGGGCTTGTAAGGGTATGATGACCCTCGTTCATATGCCGCAGGCTAACGATTCCAAATCAGTCAAAGATTGAATGGAAAGAACAGCTCCACCTACAGGAATAGCAAGACTAATAAGAGATTTGAATGCCATTATTGCTGTAGAAACTTCTCAACCTCTTAAGCCTTAGGTAGCCACAAAAGCCCTCACAAACGAGAGCGCAAGGATGCCAAACAACCCCATCTTCACATGTTTGAGGCTCAAGTCTACAGCCTCATCAACTATAGGTCCTTCTCTTTGCCAACTTCAACGCTAACCATGTTAATGCTTGCCTGCTACTGAACAATGAGGGAGTGACGAACACGACATAGAAAAGGAATATAAGAGTTGACCACTTCACATGTGTAGCTGAGAAACCATCCATTGCGTGAACGACATCAGACTGTACACACTCTTCTTCCCCATATCTTCAACACGGTGATCTACCTCAATGGCAGAAGCAATCGTGATTCCGGCGACATGCTTGGCAGTGACAAATGTTGTTGAAGTGGTAGTTGCGGGAGTGATGGCAAAGAGGGGATAGTTCAAGGTTTAGTAAAAGGGTGAAAGGGAGGAGAGAGAGAGAGGAAAAAGAGAGAGAAGAAGTTGAGGAAGAAGAATCTTAGGGAGACATGTGGAAATTTTTTGGTCAACACAAGATTTAATGGTCAATGTGATTATGAGTTAATGGCATAGCAACATTATCCCCTTTTGAAAAGTTCTAGGGTGACATTATTCAAATTAAAAGGTAAGGGTACTCATAACTTTTTGTAAAAAACTTTCAAGACATTTTTGCTCTTTAATTTTGAAAAATTCTAGGACATTATCCCTTTTTGAAAAGTTCTAAGTGACATGTCACCTGTTGAAAGTTAATATTTTTATTTTATTTTAATTATTTTAATTTTTTTGACATCAAGTTAAATTAGACTTGGTGTTAAATTTTTTTTTACAGCAGTTAAATTTTTAACCAATGTTAAAAGTCCTCTATAAAAGATAAATTCTACACTAGTGTATGTTATTTCAAAGTTATTTATTTTCTCTTTATCATAAAGATACCCATCTCTTAGTTCCTAGCATGTTTGAATCTTAATTCCTGTTGTGGTATTATGTGAAATTCCAACTGTTAGGAAGTTTATTGTACAATTGTTTTGGAACTAATTGCGATGCTTGTAGTGAACATCTATCTTGGGTTGACAATGACAAATTGAATTTTGAAATGGGTTAGTAGAATGTTTATAGGATTTGATTTGGCATGACTTATAAACTATGTTGATATACATTTATTTCTAAATTATGAATCTCCATTACCTAGAAGGTCCTCATCGCACTAAAAGAGACTTTAGCAAGTATTTGGGTACATATTTGAAAGTGAGAATTAACAAGTATTTGATGAATATTTGAAATTTAGATTTTTGCAAGTATTTTGATAATGATGAGAATCTTTTTATTTACTAAGAAAATGTTTTACAAGCATATAAGAGCCTATGGAAGAAAGTTTGGAAAAATGATTTATGGATATTATTTGGATTCTTTTACAATAAAATTTTCATATATTAAAAAATTGACTTTTGATATACCTGGGAATATTTATAGAGGAACCAAACATAGCATGCCTATTATTCGTGGCCTTCGAGTTGTGCCTATTATTCGTGGCTTTCATGCTGCATCTGTTATTTGTGGCTTTAAATTGTGTCGAATTTGTTACTTACCTTTATGCATTTTGTGTTCACACTTGTTTCTCATAGTCTAAGAGCCACAACTAATTGGTGATTTAACCACATGAGCTGTGTGCTCATGATAGAAATCTCATACTGTGTGAATTCTTCTAAAGAGATTTCTTTTTTAAAAAAATCTTTCATTAATTCCTTCTCTAAATTTCCATTTTTGAAAAGAAATTCTTATTATAAAATTTTGGAAAAGTTGATCTCAAGATTTCTATTACAAAGTCTATTTTGTAATGTGTTTCGCATACTTAATTATAATATTATTTTTGTATTTTATATCATAAATATTATGTCAATAGACCATGTCCATGTTTATGCATTTGTAGTGTTTTAGATAATTTAAATTATTGAGGTATTATTATTTTTTATCTTGAGGGAATAAACATGATTCAGAAAAATATATATATATATATATATATTTATGCATATTGCAACCATTATAATAACAAGTGTTACAAAACATTATTTATTTTTATGTAAATTTAATATTAAGAATATTTAATCCCTTCATTTGCATTATAAAATGGACCCTTTACTCGTTGGATATTTGTATTTATTATTATGATGGTGAATTTGAATTATTGTTTTGATTATATGCCATAGTTGTTTCGAACAACAGGTAACATATGCTCCTTTTATTTTTATTATTTATAGATTGAGGAGGTAATTTTTGTATTTTGTTCAACTACGTTGCTTAATTGTTTTAAATATTTTCTTTTATGATTTGACTCTTAAAGATTTATTAAATTTTTATCAATTGAAATCAAGAGTGTATATATATATATATATATATTTATTGATTAAGCTTACGAAATAAGATTAACTTTGTATTTCGTGCCAGATGTGACAGTATTTTTCTAGGAACAAGTGGCAAGGACCTAGGTTATATTATCTAGATGGTCAAATCACAAAGAGATTTTAAATATGATAAAAATACAAAACCATCACTCACCAGAAGTTTACGAGCAAAAATTACAGAGGAAATCCATTTTCTTCTGTCATAAATTGGACTTATCTCAAGAGCAATTTCTGCCAATCTAGACTTACTACGAAGTTATGGTCCAAACGACACAACCAACAAAGCAGGATATGTACTTAACTATTTTCAACACCAATTGCTTCAACCTAACCGAATAGTGACTTGCACCAGGTCGGAATGATCTTAGCAAAAATTAGACTGATAGAGCAATTCAACCATATTTTACCGGAACCTATGGTTTCTCATAGAAACGACATGTCTTTAAAGAAAGTATTAATATGAAATAATTATGTGAGAAACAGTGCAGAATAGCTCTTCCAATCCCCTGAATTTCATTAATTGAGAACCAGTCATGCTTCAGTGCTAAATACAGCAAAAGTAAAAGTTTTTTTGCCTACATGGCACTTCTTAGCATAAAAATATGCTCCCGAACAAACTATATGTCTAATTTCAAATTCACAATTAATATATCTTGCCAGCAAAGACTATTATAAAATGTATGTTCTATCTATAGCAAAGAAACCCAAACTCACCGAGACATAACTATTTCAACCATTTCCTGATCTGAGGAGTTTTCAGGGAACTTTTGACCTTTAATCTGCTCACTGAATGCCAATAACATTCTGCATACTTACCTATTATGACAATGATAAACCTCAAGTCTTTTAAGCCTGGGAAGGACATGATTGAGGGGACACCAATGAGAAGCAACTCTTGAAGATAATGGCAACTCATTATCATTCTTGGCGAAGATTGCAAACTGTTTTAACACATTTTGATAGAGAGTTCAGAGAATAATTATCAAACGCTCTCAATAAACCTAATAATATTAACAAAATTCTCAATGACCCAGTCTTTTTTAGTCATTTCATTCTACGCTATCCTTTATCATCTATTCAAACACTAACAATATTCACATGTCCGGCGGAAAAAAAATGATTTATTTGGAAATGAAGAAAAAAAGAGAATAGAATACAATATTGTAACAAAAACTTTTGGGAAACAGTCATTGGGTTTTTTTTTTGGACTGGGTTTGTACTTCTTATTTAATGTGTGATAATTAGGCCATGGAATTCATGTTCTACAAACTTCGTTTTAGGGAGTTTTTAAATCCATGATTTTTGTTTGGGAAAACCCCATGAAATTTCAGGCTTTAAAAAATTAAAAGATTGGAAAACATTGCAAAATGAGATTGGGTAGCTTTGGTTAGGCTTGGGCCTCTTGCAAGCTGGCCTTCTTGCTCCTTTCAAAATTTAGGCTCAAGCTCATCTTTTTTGTATGAATTTATGTAATATGACCCAATATGTCGTAATATATAATTGATTGAATATTCCTCAAGTGGTTTATGCTATGAGATGAACCTTGACTTTCTTCATTAGGATAAAAACTAAGAGAAAGATAAAAATAAAACATTAAACAAAATTATTCAAGGTGAATCTTAAATTATACTTTCATATCTACAATTTAGGTAAATATGCAAGTCTAATATTGCCATATTTTTTCGTTAGGTACAAATAATGAGTTTGGGATTGAGCTTGATACCATATGGCTAAACAAATTATTATAAAGTTATCATAGACAAATAAAATTAAAATTCACTTACAACAAACAAACAGACATGTCTCATGAGCCAATAAAGGACTTGAAAGTCTAGGGATGCTATTCAAGAATTATGTTAACCAATTAAGTTTTATATCCTATATAAGAAAGAAATCTCTTTAATGTGCACACAAACTATTCACATATCAACAACAACAACAACAACAACAACAAGCCTTTATCCCACTAGGTGGGGTCGGCTACATGGATTGCAAGACGCCATTGTGCTCTATCATTTATCAAGCTTTTAGGAATATTATTAATTAAGAGATCGCGCTCAACAACTTCCAAAAGTGTTCTCTTAGGCCTTCCTCTACCTCTCTTAATCGGACTCAAAGTTATATGTTCTACTCTTCTCACTGGTGCCTCCCTTGGTCTTCTTTGTACATGTCCAAACCATCTCAACCGATTTTCTACCATTTTTTCCTCAATAAGTGCCACCCTCACTTTTTCGCGTACGTGCTCATTTCGAATTTTATCTTTACGTGTATGTCCGCACATCCATCGTAACATTCTCATCTCTGCTACTCCAACTTTATGCTCTTGCTGTCCCGTTAGAGCCCAACATTCACTACTATATAACATTGCCGGTCTGATAGCAGTGCGATAAAACTTTCCTTTAAGTTTATTAGGCACCTTACGGTCGCAAATAACTCCTTTGGCTTTTCTCCAATTAAACCACCCAGCTTGAATTCTATGTGAAATATCTCCACTGATTTCGCCATCATTTTGAATAATGGCTCCCAAATATCTAAACTTTTCCACTTGAGGTATAATTTGATCTCCCAATTTCACTTCCAAATTATTGTCGAATAGTCCTTTACCAAATTTACAATATAAATATTCCGTCTTACTTCTACTCAAACGAAAACCTTTCGACTCCAATGTCCTCCTCCATAACTCAAGTTTGCAATTAACCTTTCTCTTATCTCTGCTATAAGAACTATATCATCCGCGAAGAGCATACATTTCGGAATTTTCTCTTGAATATGTTCCGTCAAAACATTTAAGATCAAGTTGAACAAATAAGGACTTAGAGATGATCCCTGATGTAGTCCAATCTTTATAGGAAAATCCTTTGTTTGACCACTAGGCGTTCTTATACTAGTTTTTACCCCCTCATACATATCTTGTATGGCTTTAATATAAGCAATCCGTACTCCTTTTTTTTCCAACGCTTTCCAAAGCACTTCTCTTGGTATACGGTCATAAGCTTTTTCCAAATCAATAAAAACCATATGTAGATCTTTATCTTTACAACGATACTTTTCCATTAATCCCCTTAGTAGATAAATCGCCTCTGTAGTTGATCTACCTGACATAAAACCAAATTGATTCTCAAAACTATTCACATATCAATTCTCAAAATAAGTTGAATAAAATAAATCACAATAATGGTAATAGAAAATATGAGAACGTAAAGCTGATATTAATTGACAGGAAATCACTAAGTTTTAATGATTTTTGTCTTCTTTAATTGTGATTTTTCAGTCTGCAAGCCAGTACTAATATTGATTTCATTATATTAAGTTCAAAAAATCATGACAGTGTTTATGTGTGAGATGAAATGTGTAAATAAATAGTTAGTTTATAAACGAGAGAAAATGAAAGAGAGACAATCATGCACCACAAAAATTATCCTGGTTTGGTCCCCTGACCTACGTCCAGTCCTCTTGATAAATACCCAAGAGATTTTCCCATTATAAAAATTCAAGTACAATCCCTATAAGTTATATAATGAGCTCACACACAATTTTGACAAAGGTTTTTACACAACTCACCTAAAATTAGCGTACATGGTTTTATCCAACTCACCCAAAACTAATAAAACAAATGTAAGAAGTAGTTCACTAGAAATTGCTCTTGAGAAAGCTAGGCAGCAAAAACATTCGAAGCACCCAAATACTCACAAATAACTTATCAAGTGTAATTTTTATTATTAAAAAATAAGTTCTTAAAATAACAAGCTCCAATCACAATTTTTGCTTGAGAGAATAATAATTTTTGTTCTTTAAATTGCAAGAATTGATTATGAAATCATAACTTCTCAAATGTAATTTTTGTTATTGAAAAATAATTTCTTAAATTAACAAGCTGCAATTACAATTTTTGCTTGACAAAATATTAATTTTTGTTCTTTAAATTGCAAGAGTTGACTAAAAAATCACAATTTCTCAAATGTATTTTTTATTATTAAAAAATAAGTTCTTAAAATAACAAGTCTTAATCATAATTTTTATTTAAAAAATAATAATTTTTTAAAAAAATTTAAAAATTATACAAAAAATTATAACGTGTCAATGATGATAAAATTATTTTTTCAACTTAAAATTTATTAATAAAAATTTTAATAAAATTATGATATTTTGATATATATATATATATATATATGTAATAAATGATGTCCGGTCTGTATATAGATATATATATGACTGACACCATTTCACGTGAACAAGGACAGCAATGCCACAAGCGAAGGGGCACTGCCGCATTATTTTTATGTGTTGTGTTGTTCTTTTTCACTATGAAGCCAGCATGCACGCTCATCCTCTGGTCTAGACTCTAGTCTTGCTGATGCAAAATCAGAGAACGGCCACGTATGATTAGATATGCACTGCCAAATTATATATAGCTATATATTTTCAAATTTTGTCGCCGCTGAAAAAGTTGATGGAAATTAATGCATAATTATATTCATAGATGAGATAGGATCACGTGCTTCTCCCAGCTAGATCCTTAGATTTTGACATTGTGTGTGTGGGATGGTCTCATAACTGAAGCTTACTCTTGGTCACGGCCTGCCGGATTTGATGGAAGATAAAGGATGGTGGAAAATGATGAAAAAACAAGAAGGTGGGAGAAAAAGAGAAGATAATTACGTTGATTCCAATTACAATCCATATCGCATGCCCAAGTCAATCTCATGCGTCATGAGCATCCAACCAACAAGTTGCTTCTTCTCCACACTTCTCCACACATCATTATCCCTCTCTTATTAGCCACTGGTCTGCGTCATTAATTAGAAGTTTGCGTTGGATTCTTGCCAAGAAGTCACTGTTGAGGAGCAGGGAAGGCACTGTCAATAACCAATGTTCTTTTGCAGCTCATTTTCTGTTTAGTTTCTCAGTTACATTTTCTCTGCATTGTGTTGCTCTTTTCTTTACCATGTTCAGCTTGTGTTGCATGCATCTCTGTTTACTTTGCCCTTTCACCTTTTTTCACTGCTGCTTTTGGTTTGTAGCCTGTGCTCTTCGCCATTCGGCTTCAATGTAAATGAAATGAGAATTTTTCATGGTAAGGGGAAAAAGGAAAGGAAAGAAACTTCCAGCTGGCTGATGTAAATTATGCCAACAAACGCACAAGTTTTACGTACGTCCAATTTAAGAATTGGATGAAATTTATTATAAAATAATGTCCATTTAATATCAATAAAATTTTATAAATAGATCTCCAAATCTGAAGTCCTTCCCCACCGAGACTATATTTCTCCACGCAAAAAAAAAAAAAAAAAATGCGGACCATTTTACTTTTTTCGTTTTTAGATTGCAAAACCATTCTACCACTTCTATATATAATTATATATAACTTTGGAATCAAGTACTTAGCTCCACAGCCAATTTGCATTGCATCACAGACATGGAGTTGCTTTACATTCTCTTCTCATCTATTTTCTTCCTGTTTCTTATCTACAGAACAGCACGAACAGGAGAAAATCTTCCACCAGGTCCTCCAGGTCTTCCTCTCATCGGCAATCTTCACCAGCTTCTTCGCTCTGGTCCACATCGCCACTTGTGTCATCTCTCCAAGCAATATGGTCCTCTCATGTTCCTGCGCTTTGGCATCAAGCCCACCATAGTTGTTTCCTCTGCCAGAATAGCCAAACAAGTCATGAAAACCCACGACCTCGTATTTGCTAGCAGACCCTCCATGCTTGGTCAACGGAAATTGTCGTACAATGGCTTAGACCTGGCTTTCACTCCCTACAGTGACTATTGGAGAGAAATGAGAAAATTGTGTGTCCTCCAACTGTTTAGTTCTAGGCGCATGCAGTCCTTTCGTCCCATGCGGGAAGACGAGGTTGTGCGAATGATTCGGAAGGTATCTCAATCTGCTGCTTCTCACAGATTGATCAACTTGAGCGAGACGTTGATGTCTTTCACAAGCACTTTAATTTGTAGGATTGCTTTCGGGAATAGGTATGATGTGAAAGATGAAGTGAGTGAGAGAAGCAGATTTCATGGACTGCTAAACGAAGCTCAGGCTTTGATGGCGGAATTCTTCTTCTCAGACTATGTGCCATGGTTGGGGTGGGTTGATAGACTCAGAGGGCTTCTCAGTCGATTGGATAAAACCTGCAAGCAGCTCGACATGTTCTACGAACATGTCATCAACGAGCACATGAATCCAACAAAACCTCAAACCGACCAACAAGACATCATTGACATATTTCTTCAAATAATGAATGCTCCTTCAACCTCACTTGATCTCACTTTGGATCACATCAAAGCTGTGCTCATGGTAAAAACTGTCCTTTTTCTGCACTCCATTGTAATATATTGCCTTTTTGTAAAGGTTATTCAGTTTCTCATGCGTGGATGCAGAATATATTTGTAGCCGGAACAGACACGAGTGCAGCGACTGTAGTTTGGGCGATGACCGCATTGATGAAGAATCCCAGAGTGATGAAAAAGGTACAAGATGAAATCAGAATGTTATGCGGCGAGAAAGATTTTACAAGTGAAGATGATATAGAAAGGCTTCCTTATTTCAAAGCGGTGGTGAAGGAGACTCTGAGACTGTTCACACCTGTGCCCCTACTTGTGCCAAGAGAATCCATAGGAAGGTGCAACATAGAAGGGTACGAGATTGAACCAAGAACTCTAGTTTTGGTGAATGCATGGGCTATAGCAAGAGACCCGGAGACATGGGAAGAGCCAGAACGATTTTATCCAGAAAGGTTCTTCAACTGTTCAGTAGACTACAAAGGGCATGATTTTGAGCTGATTCCATTTGGAGCTGGACGTAGGATTTGTCCCGGAATGCAAATGGGAGTAATGAACGTGGAGCTTGCACTTGCTAATCTTGTTCGCTCTTTTGATTGGGAATTGCCTGCTGGTATGGTGGAGCAAGACATCGACACAGAGTGCATACCAGGAATAACCGTACACAAGAAAAATGATCTCTGCCTAGTCGCTAAGATCCACAAAACACCCATGCTATTGGCATAGTTTTCTAATTTTTATATATATGTTTCAAAAATAATACGTATGTGCAGCTAGCCTCTTCAACTTTTTTTGGACACACTCATTTGGTAATGGTACTGTAATGATCCTACATTTTAAGTCAAACAAAAAATTTTTTAATAAATATTTTTATTTAAATAAATTTCATAGAAATTAAAAAGGGGGCATTTATAGGAAAAATTTGTTAGAATTTGTGCAAGGATTAAACTTTTCAAAGCAAAACCTTGCTTTTAAATTATAAAAAAATTTCATGTTCCTTATCATAATTTTCTTGTGCCTTTTATTGTAATTCCTCGTGCTCTTTTTTGTAAATTTTCCCATGTTCTTTATGTTCTGATTTCGATTCTTGTGTGTGAAGAAAAAACAGAGCACTTTGATTCATTTTCTCACCGCCTTCCTACACTCCTCTAGATCTTTTAAGTCGGTCCATTTCTTTAATCCTTATCAACACACTTAACTCGCCATTAACTGACTATTTTTGTGGCTATCGTTGCTTCATATCATCTCACCTTCTCGTCCTCATCTGCTAGTCACTGTTAAACCGAGTTACTGATTTTCTCCCACTATATCGTGTTGTTTCGTGTCCACGAGAGTCTGTTAGCAGTTTGCTGTCTTAGCTGCCATCTTCCTCTTCTCCTCGGTCATTGTTCGTCAGTCACAGTGGAAAGGTATATCCCTCGTTTTCTTGCTCTATTTTGTGCCGAATTTGGGTGTGCATGGTGGTCAGTTTTTCTTTCCTCATTTCTTCCTTCCCTATCGTCAAAGTTCAGTGTGGGTGTAGGTGGTTGCTGCTTCTTTTACTGTTGGTTGGAATCATAGTTTCTTCCTCCTCGTGTGTTGACAGATTTGAACCCCTAGCTTTTTCTGCTTCGACGCTGTTCAGTGGCTGAATCATACTTGCTGCCACTAAGCTTTGTTGAGGTGAGATATTGTTTTCTTTCTGTCCTCTTTACACTATGCGGCACCGCTGAATCATTCCGTCCTTCTTTCAGCTGATTGATGTGATCCCTGTTCTTTATTCTTGATACTTTAATTGTGGTTAGGACTAAAATGTTGCACTTGGATCGAAAGTTCAACCTAGGATGTTGGATGCAGTGAACCTTTCTCTACATTAGTGCTGTTAGACAATTTTCTTCATTAGTCTTGAGTAATGTATAAATAATGGAACGTGTGATTTGAATATTAATGCATTTATAGTGTTGAGAAAATAAGTAGAAGAGTCAAAGTGGAGTAATTAAGTATATTCAATGCCTAAAGACCAATATTATAGATTTAGGAATTGTTTTTTAGAACTCTAATCTATTTTCGATAAAGAAATGTGTTTAGAAAGCATATTGAAATTGTTTATATGGTTGGATTAAGGTCAAGTTGCCAATTTGATAAGGAAATAATAAATAATTGATTTTAGGGTTTTTAATTTACTTGCTAGGAATCTAATGGCATCATTGGAATTAAGGTAAGAGATGGGAGAGAACGAGCTTTAAAATTTGAGAAACTCTCATGTGAATGAGTAGCGTTCTAAGTAAATTCTTAGGAAAGTATTTACAAAAATCTCCCTATTTAGAATTTTAGTGATTATCTTTATAAATTGTACAATTATTCTCATTTATCCTATTTTCCTAATAATTGTTTTATTGAAGAGAAGGTGTTGATTTTATTGGTAGTTTATATAGTTGACAAGTATTGATGAAGTAATAATAATAATAATAATAATTGATCAGTCTTTAAAAGTGGAAAAAGAAGAAGAAGAGAAAAGAAAATTTTGAAATTTTTCTCTTGCTTCATACATGTTAAAGTTTACTAAGGGGGATTGAATTCAGAAAGCTGGATGCTAACGGCAATTCCGTAGCTCTTGGCGCGCCATGGTACACCTAGCTGGCAGAGTGCTTTTAGGAGGTGCTAGCCCCGTGTGCAGGCCAACGCACATGGAACGGAGGGATAATTATTCGTGAGCATCGTACTCACGCTTGTTTTCGTGGGCTTTATGCCTGCGCTTGATTCGTGACTCTTGCCGCGCTGGCTTTCAGTCATGCTTGATGGGTTATTTACCCTCGTAGACTGTGTGTCCACACTTGTTATTCGTTCTGATAGAGCCCTTCTAAATTTTAGTTAACATTTTCAATTTTCTATTTATTCTCTGAAATCCTTTTTATTGAATTGCACCATTATTAAATATTTTTATATTTTATGAGCAGTGGAATTTTTATTTTAAAATATATATGACTTCACTAGCATTGACTAATTTCACGATCATCTTATAAAAAAAAATTCAAGATTGCTATCTATTTCTAGTTAAGGGCAATTCATTATTTCATTAAGGCATTTGAAGTTAAATTTATTATTTATGATCTTCATATTTTCTTTACTACAATTTCGATTAGAACACTACTTACTGGTAAATTTTTTATCTCAGATAGTATAACTGACCCTGCACCTCCAGTTGACCATTAAAGGCCTTATTGTTTTTTGAGAAAAAAGGAAGTATATGGTGATTATCCTTTTGGTGAAATTTCATTTTGTATTTTGTAAATTACAAGTTAGTGCTCCACGTACCTTATGATTAGGCATTAATCTCTTTTGTTATGATGTAAATTGATAAACTGAAAATAGTCTCCTTATTGGTTGAGTTGACAGGTTTTGTTATTGTTGTGAAAATTTCAGGAGGGTCAAATTATAGGGGAGACTCTGTTGAAATTTTCACAAAACATTTAGACTTTGCTAACTTTATTATTAATGAATATAACTTACATATACTAAGATTTTAGCTAAATTCTCATTAATCGAGGCTTATGGAATATGAGTTCACCTTATATTCCATGCCGATCATACCCTTAAGTATTGGGGTGTAACAGGTACCAACTGTGATAGACGAAACTTGGAATCATTGTATTGTATTCACGTGGAGTCGATCTTCTTTAACTCCCATGGTCGCTTCAAAGAGTACTTGATGTGTTTAAAAATAAAGTGAAGGAGATAATGAGTTTTTTTTAGGCCAACAAGAAGATGATAACTTAAATGAAGTGGATGCTATTATAAAATATAGTTAATATGAAGGGTAGAGAAGAACAAGATAATACAAAAAGTATAGAGAGAGAAAATAATGGAGGATAGTTTTTATTCACTTGTGTATATATGCTTTGGACATGGCCTCTATTTATAAGCTTTCAATCATTCAAGTCTTATCCTAATCTTACAAAGATATAAAGAGGCATATAATGGTGCATTATGTAACCGTTAAAGGTTATAAGATATTAACAATAAGAAACTCCTTCCATGCCATTTATTAGGACATTAAGAATAAAAGAATCCTAAGAGCTATGAGTTATGGACATCTATAATACAATATTTATAACACTCCCTCTTGGATGTCCATAACAAGTATTATGACTTATCAAAACCTTACTAGGAAAAACTCAATGGAATAAAAATCTTTTGAAGGAAAAAGTATACACAATATCTTTAAACACTCGCTAATGTTGCCTTATTAAAAACCTTTCTAGTAAAACCTAGTGGGACAAAATCTTGAAAAGGAAAAAAGAGTATAACATGATATTTACTCCCCCTAGTCTCCTGTAGTAACAATATCACTTCACTCCCCCTGGTGACACCATCACTTTATGTCTTTAAATCTATGCATTCCAATGCCATACATTAACTTTTCAAATGTCAAAGTTGGCAATGTCTTAGAAAATAAATATGCAAGATTGTCATATGAGTGAATTTGCTAAACATCTATATCACCGCTCTTCAAAAGGTCATAAGTGAAAAAGAATTTTAGAGAAATATGTTTAATTCTATCTCCTTTGCTGTATATATCCTCCTTTCAATTGAGTTATGCACGTTGTAGTATTTTCATATAATATTATTGGAATATTTTTTTCCAACAATAAACTACACATCTTTTGGATATGATGGATCATTGACCTTAGCCAAACATGTTCTCTACTTGTTTCATGAATTGCAATGATTTTGTATAATTTGATAAGGTAGTAACTAAAGTTTTTTTTGCTGAACACCAAGATATTGCTGTACCCCCAGGAGTAAAAAAATATCTAGTCTATGATTTACCTTTATGTGGATCTGATCGAAATCTTGCATTTGCATAACAATTAAGCTGTGATCCAAATTCATTAGAATAAAACAATCCCATATCAATTGTCCCTCATAGATATTGAAATAAGCCTTTAAATCCATTCCAATACCTTTTTGTTGGGGAATAACCAAATATTGCTAATAAATTTACAACAAATTCTTGAATTAGCAAGATACATTAGTGCACTTATAGCACTAAGATATAGTACTTCAGGACCAAGAAGAGGTTCATCTTTTTCTTGAGGGTGAAAATGATCTTTTTTCTCATCAAGAGATCTTATAACTATCGGAGTAGTTAGTGGATTTGCCTTGTCCATATAAAATCGCTTTAATAGTTTTTGAATGTAAGTTGATTGATGAAAAAAATTTCATTTGCTAAGTGCTCGATTTGTAAACTAAGGCAAAATTTTGTTCTTCCAAGATCTTTCATTTTAAATTCTTTTTTTAAACAATTAACTGCCTTTTGGAGCTCTTCAGGAGTTACAATTATATTCAAATCATCCATATAGATAGCAATTACAACAAACTCTAAGCCATTTCTCTTTATAAAAACACATGAAGAGAATGGATCATTTTTATAACCTTCATTCAGTAAATATTCACTGAGACAGTTATACCATATTCTTCCAAATTGTTTCAATCTATACAAAGATTTATGCAAACAAATTACATGTTTTTCTCAAGAATTTTTATATGTTTCTGGCAATTTGAATCCTTCAGGGATTTTCATATAACTTTATGTTCTAAATAGCCATATAAATAGGTTGTAACAACATCCATTAGGTGCATATCAAGTTTTTTGTGTATTGCCAGACTAATTAAATATCTTAAAGTAATTGCATCTATCACAAGAGAATATGTCTCTTCATAATTAATATTAAGCTTTTGTGAAAATCCATGTGCTATTATTCATGCTTTTTATCTAACAATTTTATTTTTCTAATTTTTTCCGCATAAATACCCATCTACATCCAATTAGCTCTATATCATTAGGTTTTTGGACTATAGGTCCAAAAACTTCACGTTTTGAAAGTGAATTGAGCCCTATTTGAATTGCATCTTTTCATTCTGGCCAATCATATGTCTACATTCTTCAATCGATTTTGATTCTAGATCCTCATTTTGATTCATTATTTTCACAGCAAAATTATATGAAAATACATCGTCCACGACTCTTTTTTTTTATCCATCTTTTTCCCATGGTGGCATAACTTATCAAGATCTTTTTATTATCTTTAAGTACTTGAACCTTTATTGGAGCCTTTTGATTAGTCATGTCTTTATATTCTTCTATTCTTCTAGAGTACTAGCCTCCTCAATCATGCTATCTTTATATATGCCATCTTTATTTTATGCTTCTTTCTTTTTTCTAGAATTTTTATCTTTAAAATCAATTGGTCTACCAATTGGGCTGCCAGATTTGATGGAAGATAAAGGATGGTGGAAAATGATGAAAAAAAACAAGAAGCGAGGAGAAAAAGAGAAGATAATTACGTTGATTCTAATTACAATCCATGTCGCATGCCCACGTCCTCATGAGCCATGAGCGTCCAACCAACAAATTCTTTCTTCTCCACGTTACTTCTCCACACATTATTATCCCTTTCTTGTTAGACACTGACCTGCATCGTTAATTAGAAGTATAAAATATTATAATGATGGAAGATATTTTTTCTTAACCTATGTATAGGGAGGAAATAAAATAGAAGAGCAAACATGCAATAAAGGACGAAAAGGATTTTTATATATTTACATAATCAATGTGGTGGGCCATCCACAGCAACATCTCTGTTATTGCTGTTGCCCATCAATCATTCATCTCTCTCTCTCTTTTAATTAAAAGCCAGCACTATGAAATTACAGGATCAAACCTATAACAATTCACTTATAAAAAAGTTTTAATGTCACTAGGTTACAAGACCCTATTGATATTACTTCCTTTCTTGCATCTAAGGCAACTTCAATCATCTTATAAGAACAGAAGAGATATCATAGAACTAAGTTATTAATTGTATCTGCAAATAAAATAAATTTTAATTTTTGTTATTATTTTTTGAGTTAACTAGTTGTTGAAATTAATCTTTATTAATGGTATGGACAACATTATTGTATTGTTTTCTCAAATGTTAAAGAAATATTGTATAAAAATTTAAAATATCAAGTGTTCCTACACAAATAGTTGAGGAACAAAGATATCCCATAACCCAAGTTGTAAATATAATATATACTCCTTCCTATTCTATTTAAAGGTCACTCCTAGCGTACTAGTTAGTAGTAGTCAAAGTATTAAAGGTTTCTCAAAATACCTACTACTCCATTATCATTGCAAAACTCATGAAAAATCTTGAAGTTGTCAAAATTTGTTAGAATGACAAATTCCACAGAGTTAATATTTACTGCTAAACTCTCAAAACTCTTTTATATGCTCATTTAATTGACTTATATATGCTCATCTAACTGAATTCTCTGAAAACCATCCCCTTGCTAAAATTATTAAGAAAATAAAAGAATTTATTATGAGATACTAGATGATCACTTTTGATCATATGTTTAGAAGAGCAAATAACTTTGGAGATTGACTTTCACATCAAGTTTTCAACAATAAGTTAGATGTTATGATTTTTTATATTCTACCCAATGGGTATAGAAACTTTCTGAACTCATTGCCACCCTCTTTTACAATTTTTTTTGGTGGTGTTGTATTAAAAAAAAGTCACTCTTAATTGAATGACATGATTGAAGTAGTAAAAGAATGATTAAAATTAGTTAGAATCCTACTTATTTCTTTAAATTTATTTATATTTCAAGAGAAATTTTAGTGAGCCCAGAGAAGCATTATCGAGAGTCCTCAATGAGCTCTGTTCCCCTAATTCAGTATTTAATTCCTCAACAAATGTAATCTATTGCAAAGTTAATTATTTTACCTTTAATTGATTGCATTTAGTTTATCAACCTTTGATATAATGGAGAAAGATGTTGGACATTTGTCTCCCTTCAACACAGCCCAATCATGTAAATATAGATGTTTAAGACAAGGAATGTGAACCTTTCACTAAGTTTAATAGTATGTTTAGATTAATGAGAATTTGGATTTGGACCAATTTCCTCATTTGTATATATATAAAAAATATCTTCTCAAAAATGGAGTTTCACAAGCCAAATACAATTTTGCAAAATTGAGGGTATTTAAAAATATTTTTGCAAAAATATAATTTTAGTCCCAGAACTAATTTCAAATGAAAATTCAAATAGACCTAACATTTTTAAAAGTTTAATTATTATTTTGAAAAGTAAAATTATAAAATATAGGAAAATTGGTCCTAGAGACCAAATGTACTTAAAAGACCAAGGCTAATATTTTATTCATTAAATAATTTAAACAAATGATAAAAATGCCCCTTTGTGTTAATTAATTTTTTCCCTAAAAAAGCACAAAATCTAGTCACCAAACTTCGACAGGTGATAGTGCACCTGCCTAAGCTCCAGTGGCAGGTGAAGGGTTGCAAAAAAGTGTCACAAAAAAATCAACAATCCTTAATTACATGTAATCATCAAGGAATACATGTAAATTCAACAAGTAGAGGATGCAAGGATTTTGACTTAAGGTGCAAGGATTCTGGCTTAGGTGAAAACCTTTTGGCTTGAGGTACAAGGGTTATAACTTAGGTGCAAGGCTTTTGGCTCGAGGCTTGGGTGTAAGGTTTTTGACTTGAGGTGTAAGGCTTCTGGCTTAGGGCGTAAGGCTTCTGGCTTAAGGTGCAAGGGATATGGCTTAGGATGCACATGTTCTATCATAGGATGCAAGGCTTTTGGCTTGAACAATTACATGTAATATTTTGTGAATTACATGTAAATCAAATACACAGAAAGCACCCATTGTTAATAACCCTGTAATTAGATGAAAATGACAACTAATTACATGTAAATCAATATAGAAAAAAATTCTCAAGCATGCCCGAAGAATAATTTACATGTAATCTCTAATGGATTACATGTAAATCAAATACATATAAAGCACACCCCTGTCAATTCCCTAGAATTACATGAAAATAATTATGGATTACATGTAAATTAATATGGAAAAAAATTGAGTGTGCCTAAGGAATAATTTACATGTAACTCTAGCAGATTACATGTAAATCAAATATATAGAGGACGCATCCCTGTCAATTCCCTGGAATTATATGAAAATGATTATGGATTACATGTAAATTAATATGTAAAAAAACTTGCGAGCATGTCTGAGGAATGATTTACATGTAATCTCTAGCAAATTATAAATAAACACACAGAGAGTACGCCCCTGTTAGTACCCCTAGATTACTTAAAAATGACTATAAATTACATGTAAATCAACATATGAAGAAATTCACGAGCATGCTCGAGGAATAATTTATATGTAATATCTAACGAATTACATGTAAATCAAACACACAAAGAGTACACCACTGTTAGTGCCCTTGAATTACATGAAAATGATCATGAATTACATGAACATGACTAAGCTAGAAGCTTTGCACCCTAAACTAGATCCTTTGCACCCTAAGCCAAAACATATGTACTTTAAATTAGAAGCCTTGCACCTAGGCCATACCTCTTACACCCTAAGTTATAACATGTGTACCTTAAGCCAGAAGCCTTATACCTAAGCCATACCTCTTGTACCCAAGCCAAAATCCTTTTACTCTAAGACAAAATCCTTGCACCCTTTGATTCTGGTATCCTAAATCAAAAATTATATTTTGGGGAGTAATAATAACATTATATCTATGTTAAACTACATCCTACCTTATACAAAAATAAATAAAGGAACACTTACAATAAGTTTTCTCTTTTTAAGTATTATACATTGTTTATCAAGCCATGTTAACTGTAAAAGATGAGGATTCAATAATGTAACAAGGAGGACATCTGAATTATCCTGGAAAAACAAGTAAATATGATAAGCGAGAATGAATAATGACAATTTCAATGAGAGAACATTAATTCCATTTAGTTTGGTTTATTTTTCTGTCAAGTACAATCAAAATGATAACAAAGATTATAGGGTATTCCATATTAAAAAATATACCATAGGGGGTTAAGAATAACATCATGCCCATGTTAAACTACATCCTATCCTATACAAAAAAAAAGCAAATAAGGAAAATGATTATAAGTATACTTTAAAGTATAATCATAATTTCATTCATTCTTCTAGAGGAATCTTTTGATCAGCATTTCCTTGTAACTCACTTAATTTGTGATATGCATGAGTTGAATTTGCAAGAGCTTCTTGATTTCAACTTATTTTTTCTCATCTTCAAACAAAATCTTTTGCTTCAGTGCATCTAAAACATTATGCTTGAAATGAAAATTAGTAGCTATTATAAGTGGGTCGTTCATGCCATGCTACATTCAGATATAAGATGTTTATCTAAAATAAAATGATTATGAGAATTTTCTCCTTTAATTAGTCAGTTATACTCTTTGTCTTTAAGGTACTCAGTAGTAAGTGAGAAACTATGGTCATGACTGAACTAATGAAAGAAAACATGGGAATTTGTGAAATGAAAGGCATCGAGGCATCATTATATGTATTTGTATTTTGTTGCATGGTACCTTGCAAAAGCAAGAAATAAAACTTACCCATTCTAAGAGGACTTTCTTAGTTCCTCCCTAAGAAATAAAACATATACATCATTATATGTATTTGTATTTTGTTGTATTTGTATTTGAGATATGAGATTTACAAACATTAGCTTTTTGGCTTAACAACGCAACTAGGCCACACCCCGCCACATTCAAGCTCATTTCACTGGCATCCTCCATAGGTGAAAACACATATTTTATGGTTTCACATATGACACAATGGGATTTAGAGCAGGATCTGAGGCGATGAAGGAAAGAGTTGCCAATCACCTTTAGTAGGCAGTGGTGGAGGCAATGGCAGTAGGAGGAGTCACTATTGCCAATCATCTTCAAGCTCAACAGCTTCAAAGGCATTTTAGTGGTTCTCTAATTAGGGCGTGTGAATAGAGGATTTCAAATAGGGGAATTTCAATAAACACTAAATTAGGAATATAATAATAGACTTGGTCCTTCAAATACATTTGGTCTCTGGGATAATTTTGGTTCTAACCTAGTACTTTTCACCAATTTTTATAAAGTATATTTGAAATTTTTTATTAATATATATAATTTATTTAAAAGTGTTAAATAAATTTAAATGGAGATAATAAATTCTATTTAAAACTTTGTTGTCCTTACAAAAGAGCACAATTGTCATAGACTTGGTTGGTGAAGAGAGTAAAACTTTATTAATGGCATCTCTCTTGTACTCTCGATTAAGACTTGAACAATGATTAAAAAATCGAACCGGATTAGATGGTCAGACTAGTCCAACTGTCAATCAAATTGGATTTTGATTTGGTCAGCATGTAAAAAAGTGATTTTAAGGTTGAGCTGGGTTGGGCCGTTTTGGACGGAAATAAGATCGAGAATTAGGATCAAACTGAAAATTGGACTTGGTTTTCAAAAATTGAACTATTCAAAAAATTCTTTTTTAAAATTTTTTATCAATTTTTTTTAAAAAATGACTAATTTTTTTAATCATTTAATGTTATGTTGTATCATGTGACTTGTTAAGTCATTATAAATTTAAAATATTTGGTTTTATTTTTAAGTTAAGAGTCAATTTCATATTTATTTCTTATATTTAGATTATTATATATATATATATATATTTAATTTAATTATTACATCAGCAGTTTGATCATTGATCTAATCTGATTGAATCATGTGAATCATAAACTGCTAACTTTTTCAGTTTTAATATTCAATCTGGTTTTTAAAAATATTGGACTTGAGAGTTGAACAAAATAATGACATGTGAGAACAGACAAGACAGAAAAATGTGAAGAAAGAAAAGTAAATAACTAATAAATGCACTTAAATTCTATGTAGCCATGTAATATTTCCCACCTTACCAGCACTTTAACAGAAGTAAAATAGGACAACAAATGAGAATAAAGAAGAAAAATAATGGAAATAGAGTTAAAAACTACTCTAAATATGTTTGTTAAAATTTCAAGAAAATCTTGATGCTCCTTTTTATCATGTAAAGGAAGCCAACGGTAAAAAGGTAGGAAGGAAGATAGAAGAGAATAGAGAAAGCAAGAGATTTCAATGGCGTCTGGTTTTGATGTTTAACAGCTTGCTGAGTACCGACGTGCTCATCAATATAGAGGATTTGGGCCATCTAGATTTTTAATCTGGATGGTCCAGATTTTTTTCAATTTCAATTTTAATTTTAATTTTATAAAAATAAAATTTATAATTTTTTGATAAATATATTCATCATCAATATGGATAGTACTGATTTAATTTGAGACTCTGAGTAATTTAATTTAATATTATAATTTTCATAAATTGACTATCTAGATATACTCTGGACAAGACATATTCAATATTAAATTTTTTTAATAAGTTTAATTTTAATAAATTTAAAATAAAAATAAAAATAAAACTTTAAATGTAGACCTTACAGATAAAAATTTAATATTAAATCTGGACTGTCCAGAGTATATCTAAATAATTAATTTATAAAAATTATAAAATTAAATTGAACCATCCAAATTTAATTAGTACTGTCCAGATTGATGATGAATATATTTATTAAAAAATTTATAAATTTTATTTTCATAAAATTAAAATTAAAATAATTTGGATCATCTAAATTAAAAATCTAGATGACCCAGATCCTCTCTTGTGATGAGCATGTTGGTGCTCAACAAGCTGCTGGGCATCGAAACTGGTCCAATTTCAATGAAACTTCAAATTCAAGAAATAAAAAAGTTGCAATAGGAAAAGTTAAAAAGCGGGCCCTTGCTATTTCAGCCATGCCTTCTTTTTGGAGGGAATCACTCATGCCTCCTTTCATAGGGAGAGGGCTCTCTCCACTTTTTTCCTTTTCATGTTCCTTCACTTCCTTAATCCCCACCATTCATTAATTTTATCATTTAAAAAATTTATTTAATAAAATAATTTAAATGGTGGAAATTGAGAAAGTAGAGAAAAATGGAGAGAAAAAAGTGGAAAGACCTCTCTCCCTCTTTCGTGCAAGAGATGAGAGTGAATGAGCTGGCTCATTGACAAAACACTTGAACGGAAGAAACAACAACAAAATCTTCCCTTATGTAACTAACAATTTATCTCATGCCATAATTTCACTCAAGTTGTTGAGGGTTGTTTTGTGAATAAATTTTAACATAAAAAAGATCATTTTATTTTTATTAAAAATAATAAGTGTTAATTATAATTTTTGTTTAAAGAATAATAACTTTTATTTTGTGAATAATAATAGTTGAATAAGAAATTATAATTTGTTAAGTGTAATTTTTGTCATTAAAAAATAAATTTTCAATATAAGAAACCCAATCACAACTTTTGTTTAAGGAATGATAACTTTTGTTCTGTAAATCACAAGATTTAAATAAAAAATCATAACTTCTCAAGTGTAATTTCTATTATTAAAAAATAAGTTCTAAAAATAAGAAGTCTCAATCATAACTTTTGCTGAAGGAATGAAAACTTTTATTTAAGAAATCACAAAAATTAAATAAGAAATTATAACGTGCCAGTAACGATAAAGCTGTCTTTTCAATTTAAAATTTATTAATAAAAATTTTAGTAGAATTATGACATTTTGATGTATCAAATTATTATTTATATAATTCAAGAGGACTTTATTATCAATTTTCCTTTAAGTTCTAAAATTTTAAATCAATGATAATTATGTTTTTGATAAAATATTCTAAAAAAATTAATTAAAGTTAATGTTCGTGGCAAAAATTTTCATCAATTAAATAATTAATTTGGGGTTTGAATTCTGACTTTTATGTATGTATGTATGTAGTAATTTATCTCAGTATTTTAAGAAAGATATTCTCAGCTCTGTTTTGTTATCAATGTTCAAACTTCAGCACGGACGTTACTTGAAATAAAACAATCAATCTATTTCTAACCATTTATTTTATAAAACGTTGGGGTTAAAAAGATTAAATTAACAACGCTTTCTTATTGATATTTATACAAAACACACTTTACTCCATCTGCTGCTCTCTATTTGCACAGTGGTTTTTTTGGGACGCAAACATCAGTTAGCATTGATAACAAACCCAAAAAAAAAACAGAGAATACACATAAACTATTTAAAGAGAGTAACTTATGATTAAAACAAGGGAAAATTGCCAAAAAAAAAAAAAGCTCACCATAAATTTTAAAAAAATTGATGATAAAATTCTTTTAAAATATATAAATGATAATTTGATTTCTTAAAATGCCATAATTTCACTAAAATTTTTAGGGACTTTTCTGTCATTAATGAATTTATTTAAATGACTAAATTGTCCTTGTTAAAAATAAAAAGATTCACAAGTTTTGTTTAAATAATCACAATGTGAGTATGAGAAGAAAAATTGTGATTATTTAAACAAAACTTATGAATCGTTGAAAATTGTAAATATAAAAAGAAAAGTTGTGATTATTTAAATAAAACTTGTGAATCGTTTTATTTTCAACAAAGACAATGTAATCATTTATATAAATTTATTAATGACAGAAAAATTTTTAAATACTTTAATGAAATTATGTTATTTTTAAGGATATTATCATTTATATATTTCATAAAAATTTTATTATCATTTTTTTTAAATTTTATTGTGCTAGGCTGCTTGCAATTTAGTGAAGGACCAACGTCAAAATTGAAGTATTAAATGACTAAATTACCCAACCAAATCCTTTCCTTTCACTCCTCTCCAACTCTTGTGCGATTTCCGACATCGTTCTAGCTTTGTAATTCCGACGACGACGACAACAATGGATCTTGAAGATTTGAGCTCCGTGATTTCAAGAGTGGTCGTTCTAGCAGTAGGTCTGCGAAAAAGCGGGCTTTTTCTACTCCTAAAATCCGGTGAGATTTGTTTTGTGCGATCTGGTTTTGAATCTATATTTGAATTTGTTCCGCGGCGTCATCTATTCCCCCCGTATCTGTTCTAGCTTTGTTTTAAATTTTTCGTTTTCCTTAGTTTAGGGTGGAGGGATGATGTCGACCTGCTAGGTTTTAAAATCTGTTGGTGGATTACTTGCATAAAATCTGTTCAACGGATTTTGGATAACTCACAAACTAATATTGATTCAGTTTCTCCTTTTTGTTCTTTTGATTAGTCTCACTTTAATGCCAAGGTTAGATCCATCCAAAATCATTTATTATTTTTGCTTGTTTTTTGTAACTTAATTTGTCGAATCTTGCTCAACCAATTCTCATGAAACTAGTCATCATTCAATCTTGATGATTCTAAATGCTGATTGGTATATGAAGTCAGATTTATTTAGGGAGGAAAGCCTTTTTCTTTTCTTGTAGGAAAGTGATCTTCAATTTGAGGAAGGAAAAGAATGCCTTCCATTGTTTGTGACTTGTAATTTTCATTCCATCACCATGCTTCTGTTAACAAGCTTGAGAACCTAAGTGGCCTTGTTCATTTTTATTGTTGTTGAAGGAAAATAATAACTTTTTGTTTTCAGGTAAGCTAACTGATAAGAGTGATGTACATGCTTTTGGGGTTGTTCTTCTTGAGCTTCTAACAAGATGAAAAATCACAGACAAGATGTCCTCAGACTAATAATCTATCGTCATAGGGGTATGTTAATTTCACATTATCAGGGCTTTTAAATATCACAACCTTTAGCCACGAAGGACTATCATAATTGGTTATCCTAATGTTGAATTTTTCATAGGGTCTATCATATTAAAGTTGATTTTTTTTTTCACACGTGATTGACTGAGTCAGCATGGGATGAAGTAAAATGAAGAGATATATTTGAGCCAAATTAGTCATCCGAATATGGTGAATCTCATAGTGTATTGCTGTGAGGGTAAGCATAGAATGCTTGTGAAGCATCTTTCTTTGGTGGATATCTAATATGCCTTTGATTAGGTTCCTCAATTATGTAAAGCACTCTTCTAATGCATATTTTGTAGTTCAAGTTTAGTTGTCCCAGTTATGTTGCCCATTGTCGATGACCAGAGACATCGATTTTGCTTATGTGGTATTCTCCCTAATTTAGTGGCCACTTTCCTGCTTAACATTTTATCATCTATCCACATGTGGCAACAGGAAGCAGAATTGAAGTTGATAGAAGAGGGTGCAAAGAGAGAAGAAGACGCTATCCGTAAAAGCCATTCATTCAAGCAATGATTGGGAATTGTTGAAGTTGGAAACTATAGTACAAAAAACACAATTGGAGCTACAAAAAAGGGCATTCTTGTACAAGAAAAGGAGCAAGAGACTGGCAATATCTGCACCAACAGTATTGATAGGAATTATTGTTTTGGGTTGTATTATTTGTCAGTTGGAATGCCAATTAACTTGTTTAATTGTAGAAGTGAGACCATTTGTGATTTTATATTTTAATAAAATGAAGTTTAGTTCAATAAATTAGGATTTTTGAGAGACTAAAGATTGATGGAGATAATTTTGGTTTGGGAAGTAACAATTATGATTGAAATGTGAAAGCAAGCTCATCAAATTCTAAGAAATTCACTCACTTTGTTGGAATGAGATTTTCTCAATAATTGGTTTCTAAATTAGACCACCTTATTTTTACTACGTGAATGTTACACTTATACCTAATGGTTGTATATTGCCTAATAGATTAGGATTCTTAGTTAGTATTCAATTGTTGTTCTTTATACTTTATGTTAGTATAATTAAGCCTTATATATAACAATAGTGACCATTGAGAATATCTTTTAGTGTTTTCATAAAAAATGAGTAAATTTTTAAAATATCCATTTGCGATTTTAGGATGTCCATGTGTGTTTTCAGAATATTCACTTGTATTTTTAGAATATGCATTTGTGATATTCTGAAAATGCAACATTGATGTAATATTTAAAGCCCAAATTACATTTGTGATATTCTGAAAACACAATATTGATGCAATATTTAAACTTCAAGTTCTAAACCATATTCGAATATGCATTTTAGATATTTTGAAAATGTATTTTTTCTTTCATTTATTCGAATAATCATTTTGGATATTCAAATATCACTTTAAGGAATTGCAAATGAACTTCCATTTATTCGAATATGAAAAATTGTTATTCAAATATGTGAAAAAATTTACATTTTGTTGAAAATCAATCGCACATCAAAGGAGAAAGATTGTATATACTTCCAAAAGTATCTGTAAGAGAAATTAATAAGTGATATTCAAATATGCAAAAATGTTATTTGAATAGATAAAAGAAATTTGCATTTCATTAAAAATCAGTCGCATATCAAAGAAGAAAGATTGCATATACTTTCAAAAGTTTTCATAAGAGAAATTAATGAGTAATATTTAAATATGCAAAAGTGTTACGAAAATTTCTTCCATTTATTCGAATATGCAAAAGTGTTATTCAAATATATGGAAGAAATTTGCATTTTATTGAAGATCAGTCGCATATTGAGGAAGAAAGATTGCATATCCTTTCAAAAATTTTTATAAGAGAAATTAATGAGTAATATTCAAATGTGCAAAAGTGTTACGCAAATTTCTTCCATTTATTCAAATATGCAAAAGTGTTATTCAAATATATGGAAGAAATTTGCATTTTATTGAAGATTAGTTGCATATTGAGGAAGAAAAATTCCGTATGCTTTCAAAATATCCATAAGAAAAATTATTAAGTGATATTCAAATATGAAGAAATATTATTCGAATAAATAGAAATTTTCTTACATATAATTGATATTCAAATGCATATAGCGAAAGAATCATAGCATATGACTGAAGATCCTTACTTCTAGTATTCCAAATTATTGACAATGAAGAACTTTGTGACATATTAATAGTAAATGACTTTATAGTAAGTGTTGATGTGAAATTATTGACAGCAAAGGACCTAGTGACATATTGATATTGAAGGACCTTGTGTGAAATATTGAGAGTGAAAGACCTCAATACACTTTTGCCTTTTCTTTATAGCAAGGGCATTTATGTCATTTAGCCATTAGAAATTAATGCCAGTGAAGGATCCATTTTTAAAATTTGTCCTAACTCCTACTTAGCAAATAAATTTGTGGTGAGGTATTTTTGGACAATTTGCCCTTAAAACAAAGGCATTTCTTTTATACTCTTGATTGAGACTTGAGAGTTTAAAAAAGGGAGAATCACATTTAAGGATCCCTCAAAAAATTATTCATAAATAATAATCAATACGGAATGGATTATTGTTAAAATGAGAATGTCATTTTTTTAAAATGAAACTTGTTGTTAGTCATTATTTGTGAATAATTTCTTTGAAAGGTCCTTAAATATGATTCTTCCTTTTAAAAATAAGACCCATTGGATGTGAAAAGACTAATAAATGTGAAAAAGGAAAAGTGAATAACTAATAAATTAAATGCATCGGAAAGCATATATGAGAATTTTTTTTAATAACAAGGAGGTAAAGCAAAATAAAATAATATATATTAGATGGTTAGTCTGATTTATATGGCTATTAAACAAATCTTGATTCAAGAGACTCCCATGGTTTGGAGGTGATTCTACCACAACTCTCATTGTGTTTGTTAAAAGAGGTCGTACATTGCTTAAACTTGAGAAAGTCTGAGTATCAGTGTTTTGAAAACCAGACCAGACCGAACAGTTAGATCGGTCTGGTTTTTGGTCTGGTTCATAAGAAAAAACTGTTTTAGGAGTTGAGCTAGGTTGAACCGTTTTAAACCGGCGGTCGAACTGGGAACCGGATCCGGTATTCAAAAACTAGACTGTTCAAAAAATTTTTATTTTTTATCAATTTTTTTTAAAATAACTAATTTTTTTAATTATTTAATATTATGTTGTATCATGTGACTTGTTAAGTCATGATAAACTTAAAATATTTAATTTTTTTAAGTTAAATAGCAATTTCATATGTATTTCTTATATTTAAATTATTATATACATATATAATTTTTTTAATTTAATTATTATATCACCGATTAGACCATTAGTCCAACTCGGTTAAACCATGTGAACTGTGAATCTTTGACTTTTTCTGTTCAATGTCCAGTCTGGTTTTGAAAATATTGCTTAGTATATACATGCGCTCATAATAAAATTTGAACAAGTAAATAGATTAAGAAAACAAGTGACAAAGTAAATGTTCAAACTTTAATCACTATTGATTATACTTTTAATTATATACAATGCTTAGAAACAGTTTTCTTTAATGATCGTTAAGTCATATTTAATTTTTAAACTAATAAATTGTAATTAATTGTCCTTAACCCACCCGTGAATTTTCACCTTATATAAGCTTTTGTCCGTTGTTTGTTTAACACACTGCTTTTAAGTTTTCAAGCTCTTCTCTTCTTCCTCCAGTCATTTTACATTTCTATTTTGTGTCCTTGCTTTATTAATGGAAGGGTTCGTTTAGTTTTAAGGTGTTGCTGCATTTCTTATTTTATGTGGCCGAATAACTATTAAGAAGAGTATTTTTACATACGACTTGAATCAAATCTTTGATCAAGTTTTCCAATACTCTTTTCTTCACTTATATTTTAACACTCAATGCAAGCCAATCAACATAAGTTTTTGCTTCCCTAAAAGATGTATGCTTATGAGATATTTTCTAGTCTTTTAACATCAAACATTTAATATCCTCAGCTACGCAAAAAGCGAGATATTCTGGACCACGCTAACTCAAAATGTCGCATATCACTTCTAGAGAGTTAGAATGCACTTTTGGCTCTATTTGGGTACTCCCGCTTTTGGAAAGCATTTCCTAACTTTTCAAATGGAGAAAGTTGTTTGAGTATCAAATAGGTGGGCAAAATAATTTTTCAAATGTACTCCCTAAACCCGTTTGAAAATGAATTTGAAAAAGTGGCTTGAAGAAGCTTTTACATTTGAAAAAAGTAGCTGCAGCTTTAAAATATTATAAATAATTTTTTCTTTACCATGTTGTCCTCCTCTCCCCTATTACCATGGAAGCCCCTCCACTGTGAATAATTTGTATGAGATGGATGAATAAAATGCCAACTCAATTAATTTTTTTGAGAAATACCTAGCATCCTAATGGATGGGTAATGTGTATTTTTACCTCTAAAGTATTTTTTGAGAAATACTAGCACCCTAATGTATTTATTGAAACAAGTTTGCCCTTAAAGTAATAAAAATAAAGTATTTTTGCCCTTTCTGTCAACTCATCAATTAACTCCCTTAAAGTAATTAACTCTCCATAAGTCTTTTATCTCTTGTTTTTGCCAGAAAAACTTGCAGCGGCAACAATGATTAATTGAGACAAAAACTAGGTTTATTTGTTTTCTTTCCATTTGTCATAGCAAATGGCGGAAAACTCTGTTGAAGAGAGTTAATTGATGAGATGTAAAAATTATCCAAGTGGCAAAAATGTATTGGAGGTAAGTATATCAAGGACATAACCTTAATTAGGGATAAATTTGAAAATCTATATGCTTTGGCACAAATTTAGTTAGTTAAAACTTATGGTTAAATGACAATTTTACCCGTAAACTATAAATCTATAAGCATAAGCTTAAACTTATTTTTTATACAATATTTCTTTTTAAATTTTAAAAATAGTGTAATGTTCATATAGTTAACAAAAGTAAATTTAACTGTTAGTTGATTAGAAAATTATAAAAAATGATCTCAAAAATTGCACAATGACCCAAACTTGTAGAAGAATATCAAGAAATTTTCTTGATTCTTTTTTGTAATTTTTTGGATCTTTATATATAATTTTGTGGTCAACTAATTGTCAAAATTAATATTTATTAACTGTAGGAATAATATTGCACTATTTTTAAAAGTTAAAAGAAAATATTTTATCAAAAATAAGTTTAGGAACTCAGATACTCCTAAACCTATAGCTTATGGGCAAATCTACCATTTAGCCTTAAAACTATTTGAGACATGTATTAGTAATTGAGATGGGATGAAATATACTCCTAATTTATCTTTAACTTTTTTAAATACTCGAACTTGTAATTTAGGAACAAAATTTATCATTTAATCCTAAAACTTAAACTACTATCTTTAACTTTTTAAAAAAAATCTGAGAGACATTTATTAGTGATTGAGACGGGATGAAGTATACCCATCATTTATTTTTTGGTTTAATTATGACATGTTGATGATTTAGTATCTAGCAACTTAGACATGTTCTAGATTAATTATCACTTTAATTAAAGAGTCTGATGATAACTAATAAATATTCTTGAGAGAGTAATTGTGATGCCAACAATAATGATGTAATGATCTATAATTTAATATAAGTAAATAGTAATAATTAAAATTCAGCAAAACATTGGGGCCTTAAAAAAGCAAAACACAAATATTTAGCTACTATATTATATTATAGTTCTATTTAAATTTTCCATTTAATTATCATTTATTTCTCCAAAATATTATTTTCAATTTAAATAAAACATCATAAAAAGAGTAATAATAGCAATATAATGAATTTTTTTCAAAAACTGTTCCTAATGAATATTTAAAATAAATGAGATTTTATAAACAAAAAAATAAACGAGATTTTTATAGTTATTTTTTTATTAAATTACCTTATTAAATAAGGATAGACGATATGAAATAAAAAGCAGGTAGTTCTTAATGATTATAACTGTCTTTTTAATGGAAGTTAGTTAAAAATATTTAATAATTTTAAACAGAGGGAATAGTTGTTTCCGACCTATAAGAAATAATGTTTGTAAATTATTGAAAATGGGAACTGATATTACTATTATTAATGATAGACTATAGTAGCAATCATAATCAGTAATATAAGAGGATTGAGTGAGAATCTAAAATGAACGGTGGTGTGAGTTATCTAGGAGAGAGTGCGGTCCATCACTAAGACAAATAGAGTATATTCAAGCCCCCCCCCCCCCAAAAAAAAAAAAACACACACACAATCTAAACATTAAACAATTATTTTGAAGTCTCATGTCCTTCACCAAAATTATCAATTTTTTTTTTTTTAAGAATTTGAAGAGTAAACATTAGGTTTGAAGTTACAAGCATGATCAAACCTGCTCTCACTTACAAAGGAGCTCACATGAATTGTCACATTTAACTTCTCAATTGACAATTAAACAATAATAATTAACAGCTATGTAACATTAATTGATAATTTCAATAAAAGATATATGGTTATAGGTCAATTTTATCCATCAACTGTGATCATAAATGACCCAAAACTCAACTATAAGTTAATTTTTTCATTTAACTTCAGAAATTTGATTAATCGTGCCCTTAACATTATTTTTCTGTTTGGTGCATCCCACATTTAAATATTTTAATGTTTTTTATTATAAGATATTAAAGTGGGTCCCAAAATTCATTTTTTTTAATATTTCCTCTCTATCCCCCTCTCGTCTTCTTCTCCCTCCCTCTCTCACCCTCCCTCCCTCTCTTACACCTTACTATTGGAGGAAAACATAGACGTATGAAATAGGCTCTCTACTTCGTTGTCCTGAGTGTGAAGAACCAGGCCAAAACACGTGAAGCACTAGAGACACAAGAGAAATCCAAGTAGGAACCACAATTTTGGTCTAAGACTAAAAGAGTCTTTGCTCTAACACTAACACGGGCTCTCCCAAGAACTTCGAGATCAAAAAAGCAAACAGAAATAAAGGTAATGAGATAAATGCAGCATAGCAATAACACAACTCATGATCATTGCATGTAAACACCTAATATCTTGTATTTCTTAGCCCCGAACGCTTGCCTGCAAAGAGTTTCCAAAGCACCAGCCATTCCCAACTAAATCATTCATAGGAGATTTGGTCTTTAGATATGTCAAGAAAACTTAGGAGGTGAAAAGTAAAGGAAGATGAGAAGTAAAAGTTTTGCCACCCGCAGCAAGTTTTTTGTGACTAGCCTTATGCCGTCCAAGACCTTGGTAAGGGGAGAAAGCTTTGAACATTTAGTGCTGCATGAGGTAAGAACCAAGCACTACACTAAGAATACCAACATCATCATCACGCTGTCAACAAGGTTAAGGATTTGAGACAGAGAGGAGAGGGTGAGAGAGACAAATGAGAGGATGTTGGTGAGGATTCTAGGAACGCCATTTGTCATGCTCGACAGTTCATGTGTTACATGTTCGATTCTGAGGATTCTAGGAATGCCAGCCGCCAACTCAAGACACTTTATTTCTTCACCAAGGATGCGAGCTCAACAATAGAGCATGCATGCATGCAAGGCAGGGGACTAGTTAGTATTCCATTACTCAGGGCACGGATTAAGGATTGAGGATGATAACATGTTCTTGGCAAGTCTCTTTCTCTTGGAACCAAACTCCGCGCCTTCATCGATACTTGTTGTAGCGATACTATTCTTGACTTGCCATTCATGTGCAAAAAGAGGAGGGGGAGAGGGAGATAGGATGGAGAGAGAAAGGAGGGAGGGAGGGAGGATGCATAGATCGATTGAGGGAGAGGGTGGTTTGGACTGGCTTTGTGATGAAGGGTAAGTTGTGGTGCTGCAAGACTTGAGGAAGCTTGAGAGAGTGGCGGTTATGGCAGAAATGAAGAGGAGGGTGATGGAGGAAAGAGGGAAGAAAGAAGGACACAAGATATTATAAATATATTATAAACAAATATTAGCAGGACCCACTATATCATAATAAAAAATATTAAAAATTTAAATGTGGGCTCCACTAATAAAAAGGACAGAAAAAATGGCAAGGTAATAGAATACAAAAATTTTAAAATTGGAGGATATTAATCACCTATAGTTGATTTTAAGGTCAACCTTTTGCATACACTAGGACATTTTTATCCTTAACTCAAATATATATATATATATATATATATAAATAAGAATTTAAGGTAATCATATGATTTCATGGGATTTTTTTTTATTTAGATTCTCTGTGTAGGACTTTAGTGTGATCTTTCTTGCACACACAACCACATATATAGAAACACAACTACTAGTAAAATTAAAATACATTTAACATGTTTCTAATATGTCACTAATCATAGGCATTAGTGACAGAAATTTTGTGATGAACTAAACATCTGTCATTAATTACATAAATTAGTAAAAAATTAGATAAATACAAAATATCATCACATTCTTGTCAAACATTACAAATTTAATGGTAAATTTAAGCTTGTCACAAATTTAATGATATCAGTGAGTGATAGATATTTTTAATTAAAAAATTAGTAATGTGCCTAAATATTTTACAAGAAAATAAAAAATATAATATACGTTGTGAGATTCACATAATAAAAGATTCAAAATTGCCAAACTAAATTTTCAATTACACATATAGTTTCTTCCATTCATTATGAATAAAAATTATGTAAATTTATAAAAAAAATTTATTATGTAAAAAAATTTAATGATTGACATATTTACATTATATATATATATATATATATATTAATTTACATATCAAAATTGAAAGGTCATTACAATGTAATTTGTTAAAAAATTTTACAAAAAGGGAGAGGTATAAAAAAGCAGTCTCATAGAGGATATCATATTTGTCCATCGCCAGTTTCAATTTTTATTTTTCTTTTTCTTTTTGGCGAATCTAATTTCAATTTTTTTAATAGTAATAGATATGTATACTCTCTCATGTCCTTTTTACAAGATGGTTTACAAAAATTAAAAAAAGTCTCAATTATAAGATGTCTTTGAAAAAGATATATATAACAATGTTTCATTTTTATTCTTTAGTTTTAATGATATTCTTGAAACTTTATAAAACATGATAATTTTTCACAAATAAAAAAAACATCTTTCTCATATTTTTATGAGATTACATTTTGCATTAGAATATTTATATTTTTTTTTACACGCGTGCATCCTTTTATTAAAAGTAATTTTTTTAAGAATAATTGGGTACCAAGAATCTAAAACACTTCTCCTAACAAATCTTTGAAAACTAATTAGTTACATTATGAACAACTAATCCTTATAATTAATAAGAGTATAATTAACAACACACAACATTTACCATCGATGGAATGGCAGGGGTATAAGAAAATAAATGTGAATATGTGAAGGACAAAAGAACAACATTTTATTGAAGAAGTCTTAATCATTAATGACTAATGTCTAGGCATAGGCATGGCTATGATTTTACCATCACTCACAAATCACTATCTTATTTTTCATTTTTCAACGGGCCCCAATCACCATATCAAGGTCTCTTTCATGTCTCTTAGATTTTGATCTAGAATATTCCTTAGCTTTGACATATACACACACAAAAGAAAATAATACTTTCATTCAAAAATAAAAAAGAAAATAATACTTGAATTCAGGCTCAAAATATATTACCCCATTTTTAATACAATGCATGATGACATGTCATGACTTATGACTAATTAAAGTGCAAAGTAAAAATCTTTCCAATAAAATTTTTCATGTCATGACTTATGACTAATTAAAGTGCAAAGTAAAAATCTTTCCAATAAAATTGAATTAAAAATTCATGAATTAGCCAATTCGATTCATAAATGTTAAACTAAAAAAAATCATACAAAATGATATAACATAAAATTAATAATGATAAATACTAGATTCTTTTGGACCATAATGGGATTTTCAATTTTAAACTTTTTTATACATTGAGAAGATTTGAACATTTAACTTTTTATTATTATTTACAAATATCTTTTGATGTAAGGTAATCTTGTTTGAGGTACAGTCGTATGTTAAATATAGACACTCTTCTAGTGAGAATTTGAACTTAATTCATTATATTGTGAACGATTAGTCCTTTTTACTAAAATTAATCCTTATTAATTTAAATATTTAATTTTTACCTATACTCTAATTAACTTTTATCATCTGAACTAGCCTTGTGTGCCAATTTTTATTGTAGAAACAAAACAATTTAGTCCACCAATAACTTATAGTTTTTCGAATAGCTTTGATTCTTAAGATCATCAGACATACAATTCCCTAAACTGAATAGTTTCAAAAAATTTTAAAATAATCATTAATATTTAATATATATTTTTGGCTGAACAATTAATATTTAATCTATGATCATAAGATAATATAGAAAATTTCTTCTTCATGAAATATTTACATCTCTATTGAGACATTGACAACTACAACTTTACTATATAATCCAGACAAAATAATAATAGTAGATGAAAGATTAATATTATCCATAAAGAAACTCACAGTGCTTATTTTTGGGGATAAGAGGAAGAACGCATAAAGGTGACTCTTTCTTTGAATAATTATTAGACACGTTGCTTTCACCGAAAGAGAGAGGGGCACAAAAAAAAAAAAAAACAAAGAAAGAAAGAAAGAAAGATATTACTAATGATTAAAAAGGAATGTTCACTGTTGACGAAAAGCAGATCTGTCCCCTTTACATCACAAGATTTGGATTCAATTAAAAAAGCAATAATCAAATTATGTAGTTTATCATAATATAGAAGTACTGATACAATATCATCTTAATAAAAATGATAAGGACAGTCAACTATAGATGATATATGAGACACATGTAACGTTACTACTGATTTTTCAATTAAAAAAAATGGACACAATATGATGATTTTTAGAATTATAGAATATAAATAAAGGGCATATATAAATATAAATAACTTAATACATGTAAATTTTTCTTTTTTATTTTACCTTACGTATTTACTAACCAAGATATTTATATAAATGTATCTGCTTTATATATCATATAATATATGAGTAATTGGGACTAGAGGTAAAAAAGAAAACGTTACTTCCTCCGTTAAAAAATATAAGGTATTTTTAACCGAATCTTATCTTTCAATAAAATAATTACCTACTTTTAAATTAACCCTATCTTTTTATATGTACCCCTATTAAACACCCTATAATAAATATAAAGTCATTTATTAATAGGAACACTTTTGAAAAAAATGTAATAATTACACCTCAAAAGATAAAAAATGCATTATATTTTTAAACATCCAACTCCTCAAAAAATACCTTATATTTTTAAACGGAAAGAGTATATATTTTTATGATAATGAACGTTATATTGGTATACTATTTTTTTAAAAAAAATTACTTATATTTTAGATCAAAAGAAGTATATTGTTAACTTTCTCTCAAACATGTCTTTAAAACTGACAAGGATATTTTGCTCATTATAATATTTATTTATGGCAAGCTAATGTCTTGTTGGAATTTGTAATAGCAAAGTTACGACATCAACTCTAAGCTTTCGCCACTAATACATATTTGGCTTTTTAAAAGTAACTTTTTATATTAATTGCCGGCCAAATAATGTTAAAAAAAAAAATCAAGACGGTGACAAATTTATAATTAAAAGCCTTGTTAGATTTTTTACATTGGTTTCTTGAGGAACTGATGAAGTAAGTAATATTTTCTACGTACATCAGTTGCCTAGTTAATTAATGTGGAAAGTAAATAAGTAATAAAGGTTTTTAAAAATTTAAAAAAATTAATTACTTTCTATGCCAATTTTAATTGTATATTTTTGTGTATGAGATATATAGGCAATGTATAGAAACTGATAAGCTATTCAACAAAATTACATCATATATCAGTTGTCATCATAATCCATATAGAAAATGTGGTACGTATTTTTTTTTTTTTAACTTTTCAACGACTTTCTACATTGATTTCAATTTGTAACATCTCTTTTGAAACCACTCTGTAAAATCTTTTTTTAACTACTATTAAAGTTCATTTCTATAATAGTGCACAGACTTCAACATGTTTTAAGGTAATTATAGTAATTTATGCAAGCTTTATCTTACTTCATAGTCATCCCAAGATCTAGAATGGCAGTTAAGTCCAAGACTTAAAATTAATAACAATTAAGTCCTGGCAAAAAATTTTAGAAAAAAAGTTGTAAATATTGATTTAAACAAGTCCAAATTTAAAAATTTTAATTGTAGAAAAGTCATTTAAATTTCAAATGTATGTCTAAAATTATATTAGGAATTATTGTTTATAATATAACTATCTAAATTGATATTTATAACTCATTTAAAAAAAATTAGCAAAGACTTAACTATTATTAATTTAATGTTTTGAACACCAAACTAATGTCTCTTGTTTATTGGGAAAGCTTGAGATGTACATGATGTTTACAGTTTAACAAACTGAACTTGACAACATTGATTTAAAATTTAACAAAAATTACTGGCCTAGTGCATGCTCAATTTGTTAAAAAATTTGTTTGTTCTTTGCCAAATCTCAAAAGACAAATAAAGAGAGCAAGATGGTCTGATGTCCAAAGACAACAATAGTTCTTAACAATTTAAAATTATTTACATGATTTTTATTTTTTTTACCATTGTTTTAACAATTTAAATGTATGTTGCTCACGGTTTATGATATACCCAAATGATATTTTTTTTTTTTACCAAGCGTGAAAAAAAGCTTTTAAATTGAAAAAGTAATTGACTTTTATTTGATGGGATGATAATTAAGTCTCAGAGGAATCATTTTATTCAAGTAAAATATTAACAAATTTTTAAATGTAAAATAAATCCTTTAAATCATTAGCTCACATTTTCATATAATATAATATATTTTTAATTTTAAAATTAGAAGAACGAGTTGAAATTCAAGGAGACAAAATTTTAAGTTCGAGAAACAAAGTTTTAAATTTTTAGAAGTACTCAAATAATAACGGGTTACTTTTAAATTTAATCATTATGATTTGTAACTATATTAAAATCAAGAAAGAGAGTTGCAAATTCAAGATGATGAAATTGCAAGTTTGGAAAACAAAGTTGCAAATTCTCAAAAATGTTCAAATAGCAACTTGATTTTTTTCAAATTTAATTATCAAGATTTATGTTTTATATTAAAATTAAAAAAAGGAGTCACATATTCAACAAGATGAAATTGCAAATTTGAACAATGAAATTGTAAAATATTAAAATACTAAATTTGGGAGTCAAAATTTTAATTTCTTTATTTTAAATTCATAAGTCACTTTCTTGAATTTAATGAGAAATACAAATCTCAATGTTGAAATTTGGGGTGGGGGACATGCTAGTATTTGAACACTTTCAAAAATTTACAATTTTACCTTCCAAATTTATAATTTTATATTGTTGAATTTGTAACTTATTTTTAATTTTAAAATTGAGAATATATTACATTATATCAGGGTACAATTAAAAACTTAAAAGTATATTGTCGAATTTTAAAATTGAAGGGACTTACGTTTTAAATTTTGTTGGGGTCCTATTTGAATAAAATCATTCCACTCTTAGTTAAGTGCAATTCCCTCTTTTCTCTTTCACTAAAGTGGGACACGTGGCTGAAAGTGAGAAGATTAAAAAGCAGCCCCCAAATGGGTAATCAAATCGGTGAATCACCCTCTCACTCTCACAGTCCCACCACAGTCCACACCACACCACCCGCTTCATTGGATTCCATTAGATCCGAATAAGAATGACTCACTAGATTATTAATTATTATAAATAACTAAAAACATACAAATATAATAATAAATTAAATAAATATTGGTAACAAAACATCCAATATTCATTAATACTATTATTAACTAACGCATGCTCAAGGCTGGAGACATGGGAAGACTAGTAAGGGCCACAATCCTCCATGACTTTTAAATTTTTCTTAGTAAAATATAAGGGCTACATATTCTCAGACCTTATAAGTTGACATATTATAAAAATTTTAAGACATTAAATGAAATTTTCATTTTAATTTTATAGTAATTTTTTACATATGTATAGTTTAACTGTTTCAGTAGCTTGAAAAATATAATGTTATATTATCTACTTATTTTTAACAAGATAATGTTATAGTTGCTCTTAAAGCATTAATATCATTTAATTTTGCTTTCATTTTATATTTGATGAAAAAAATTATGAGAATTATTATCACAAACTTTGTCAAGCACTGCAACAAAAATCTCAAGATGCTATGTGTTTGATATCTACCATAAAATCACTTATTCAATAGTTAAGAGGTTATGATTAAGATATATTATTTTGAAAAAAATTACTTTTTTCTATAATAACAAAGCTATTAAAATTTATTATATGAATAGTTTTTACTATAATATACTCATCAACATAAATAATTTGTCACAATTGAGTATCATTATCACATTGATATACTCTCTCCATTAAAAAATGTGAGATATTTTTTGAAAGATTGGATGTTAAAAAATGTAAGGCATTTTTAGTTTTTTAAGATATAATCATTGTCTTTTTCTAAAAGTGTCCCTATTAAATAAATTATTTGATATTTATTTTAAGGTGAAATATCATATTAAATAGAGATAAATATGAAAAAATAAGGTTAGTTTAAAGATAAGAAACAACTTTATTAAGGGTAAAATTCATTTAAAAATATCTTATATTTTTTAACGGAGGGAGTGGTTTTTTAGATTGAATAGAATTTTAAATCCCAAAAATGTACTTAAATTACAAAAATGTATTTAAATTATTCAATACTCATGAGAAAGATGAAATCTTTGTCAATTTAATGATAATTTATATTACAAAGAAAATTGTTAAAAATTTATCATAAACATGATAATTAATTATTTTTATGCTATAAAAAATTGATGAGCAAAACTTAAAAAATAAAAGTAAAATTAAATATAAATATATATGTTAAAATATTTATGCTATATTAGTGATATCAATCTAATAAATTTTCTTTCAATTATTATATATACTTTATTATATTGGCCCCTCTAATCAAATTTTCTAACTTCGCCCCAGCACATGCTTGACTTGGGTTGGGTCCTAAATTGAAGAATACTCTTTTAATATTATTGTTTTTAACAACTACGTCCTAGTTCTATTTAAAAATTATTTTTAATATATTTTATCAAAATTAAAAAAATTTAAGTCTCATTAACTCTGTTTTAAAATTTTAAAAATTTTCACCTCTACACCATAATAAAGATAAAAAAGATATTTTTAATAAATTTTTCTAATATTTAATAATGACAACAAAATAAAGATGAATACAGAAAATAATGAGGTACCCTATATATATGACTAAAATTAATCTCTTTTTTATCTTATAAATAAGATTAAAGAAATAGTTTAAGTTGTATCTAATTTTATCAACTAATATAAATTCAAATCAGGTTAAGGTTTTGATTAAGGGAAGCTTTTCCTGATGTAACTTTTTCTAGGGAGAATCGCACGCAAGAACCACCAAAGGATATTATTCACAAATAAAAAATAGTAATAAATTAATTATCATTAAAATGAGAATTATAATTTGTATTTTTTCAAATGACGATTTGTCATTAGTTCTTATTTATAAATAATATATTTTACCAGTCCTTGTGTGCATTCTTGCCTTTTTCCCCCTATCTACAGACTTGTATTTAAAATTTCATTTAAGTGATGTTAGTTCCATAATATTCAATCTATAATTGCCCTTGTTTTATTATTTTTAGTCTTCAATTATATGATCATGAACTCGATATTGTTATTTATTCTGTTGGCCGAGTATATTGTCATTTATTTAATGCCTTTCTCTATAAACTAATACTCCCTCTATCTCCATTTATAAAATAATTTTAGACAAAATCACATGGACTAATAAAGCTTATTAAATATATTTTATTATCTTACTTTTAATTTATAAAATATAAGATTAGATATTTTGTTCATATTACAAAATTTTATTTTGATAACTTTTAAAAGTTGTATAATTTTTTACTTTTCATTTGGATGGGGAGAAAGAAAAAGGGAAGAAGAAAAGTTAGGAGAGAAATCTCCTAGAAATTGTAAAAAAAGAAGTTACTATTTTTTAAGATTTTTTCTCATAATTTTCTCTTCTCCCTATTTTTTTCTCACTTTCCCCTCCATCCAGACCAAGCCTTGAAGTAACAATGTTATTAATCTAAATTGCCTTACAGGGTTGGAATATTTTAATTGTAATAATCTCTATCAAATTTACATGCGCGTTCTTTAAAATTAAAATTCTAAAAAATAAACAGATGGTATTTTGTACAAAAGTATATAATTAAACTAAATTGGGTGATAATTTATTGGGAGGATCTCATTTAGGGCCCCAAAATACAAAAAATTGTATTAAGGTTCAATAGAATTTGAAAAAGCATTGCAAGCTTAAAGGTTTTTCTTACAAATTTTGTTATTGATGAAAAGACACATTTACTCTTATCTCAATAGAATGTTCATGTATGTACAAATATGATGTCCATAAATTTTCAACACAATATTCATGAATACAAAACACAGTAGATTATTTTTATGTTGGCTTTAAGATATTTCATTGAGAAGAGAGACCAAGATACAGCATGGCCTGTTTGGTTATTATTTTTATTTTTTTGTTTTTAAAAATTGTTTTGTAACGCAATTTTTAAAATTATTTTGAAAACAAAATAAAATAAAAATTCATTTAGTTATGTTAATCTAACACCAGTTTTAGAATTAAAAAATAAATCAATAATGGTGGTTATAGGTGATTAATGGCGATGATTTATAATATAAATTGATCAAGGTAACTGTAATTTTTTATAATTAAATGTAGTGTATTTTAAAAACAAGAGAATAAAATGAAAACAACTTGAAGTTGTTTCTATTTTTTGTTTTTAAAAATAAAAAATAAAAATATTTTTAAAAACAATTAAATCAAAAATACTTAACTAAACAAGTTTTAAAATTTTTCTATTTGAAAAAATAGATTTTAAAAATAGAAAACAGACAAGCCCTTACTCTTCTATGTAGATTATGATATTGATGTTATCAAGTGATCAGATGTTATTGCTTATCCTGGTTTATGATATATACGGTACTAATGAGATCTATGTTTATTTATTTATTTGTTTATTTATTTTTTGGGTTGTGCATGTAACCGGATGAGACAATTATTCTTTCATATAAAATTATATATATAATATAGACATCAATAATCAATATATGATAAATGACTGATCTTGGCGGGGAAATCTTGGAGAATGGCAGTGAAGAGGAGAAAAAATAGTAGTGAGGATTGGACATAATTAAAAGTTTATCTATTTACAGGTACATATTCATCAATTCACCATTTTTCACTCATTTTATTTCATTCTAGTCTATCTTTACCATCTATTCAAACACTAATAATATTCAGATGTCTGGTGAAAAATGATTTATTTGGAAATAACAAAAAGGAATATAATAAAATATTGTAAGTTAAAATTTTAAGAAACACTCATTGGGCTTCTTTTGACTCGGATTGTGCTTCTCATATAAGGTAACAGTAATGCAATGCGTAATCATTTATCGTTGACATGCATGTTCTACAGATTTTGTTTGTTTGGGAAAAAGGAAAAACCCAAGAAATTTTAGGAGATAAAAAACATTTTAAAAAAGTTTGGGAAGCATTGCAAAAATGTGATTGGGTCATTGGTTGGGCTTGGGCCTCTAGGCTGGCCTTCTTGCTCCAGTCTAATTTTGGGCTCAAGCCCATCTTCTTGATATATGAACTATTAAAATATGACCCAGTGTGTTGTAAAATATAATTGGTTTAATATTCTTCAACTGGTTTATGATGTCAGATGAACCTTGATCCTCTTATGATAAATTAAGAAAGATAAAAATAAAATCAAGTAATTTTGGAACCTAACTATCATTCTTTTTACATAAAGCGTTAAAAAAATGCTTCAAGGTGAATCTCAGATTATACTTTGATACCCAAATCATCAACAATTTAGGTAATTATGCAAGTCTAATAATGCTATATTTTTCATTAGGTACAAATAATGAGTTTGGAATTGAGTTTGATACCATATGGCTAAAGGTAATTATAAATAAGTTATGACACACAACTAAAATTAAAATTCACTTGTAACAACCAGGTATATAATTATGTTGGAAAATAAGGACATTGGTTATGTTCAATAAGCCAAGAAATGACTTGAAAGTCTAGTTAATCAATTAAGTTTTAGATTCTAAGAAACAAATAATTTTTTGTGGCTTGTAGACTGAAAAATCAGAATTGAAGAAGACGAAGTTTATTCAAACTAAGTGATTTCCTCTCGATTATCAGCTTCACATTCTCATATTTTATATTACCATTATTGTGATTTATTTCATTCACCTTATTTTGAGAATTGAGATGTGAAAAACTTGCAGGACCCAGTCCCACCCTCTCATCCATATTAAATTGAACACTTTAAATTTAATTTAAATGATTCAGATTAAATATATTTATTTTAATTTTCACTTTATATTTATTAAAATAAAAAATTATAGTTTTTTTATTAAATCTAATCAGCAATTTGGACACTCCAGATTTAACATAGATGGTTACAACAGTTCTAATAATGATTTAATTATACTAAGTTTAAAACATCTTGATAGTGTTTATATGTAAAATAAAATGTGTAGATAAATAAGTTAGCTTAATAAGAGAAATTGGAAGAGAGAGAATCACGCACCTCAAAAATTATCCTGATTCGGTCCCCTAACCTATGTCCAATCCTCTTGAGAAACATTCAAGAGATTTTCCCATTATAAAAATTCAATTACAATCCCTGTAAGTTATACATTGAGCTCACTCACAACTATGACAAAAGTTTTTACAAAACTCACCTAAAATTGGCATGCATGGTTTCACCCAACTCACCCAAAACTAATAAAACAAATGTAAAAAGTAGTTTACTATTGAAAAAGCTAGGTAGCAAAAACATTCTAAGCACCCAGATGCTCAAATTCCAACAATGATATTTAGGAAATACACAACTAAGCTCGGATAAATAATAATCTGCTTGCACCTTCAAATTCAATCTTTCATCTCCTTGTAAATCATTCGTCAACATCAATTTTTTTTTGTGTATTTTGTCATGGTTAACTTTCCTTCTTTTCTTGGTCCCAACAACTAATTTCCTCCATGACCATTGTCAATTATTTGTTGTTTCCTGATTTTGCAATAAAGACAATCAATTAGATTCAGTTTCCAAAAATATCAATTCTCATTTAAAATAATTTTAATATTACTTGTTATCATCAAAACTAATAACCAAATATTGTCTAAAAGCAAGAGGGTAGATTCTTAACCTATTAGAATTAGTAAATTAAAACAATTTGATGACTCATGAAAGACCAAATTAATTTTCTCATTTACCTTAAAATAGTTGGAAGATAACTCCGCCTATGTTTATAGCCGGTTCCAAGCCCGAGTAAAGGACACAACTTGGGGATGAGTATGAGATGATGTTTGCAGTCAAACAGGAGCGTTCTGTGCACGAGTATGTGGAGGAGTTTGAACACGTATTAGCTATGGTGGGAGACGCATCAGAATCGTGTGTGGTTAGGGCATTTCGTGTAGGACTAAAACCAGATAAGGGCTAAATTAAAGCTCACGGCCGCCAGTACCCTTAGAGAAATTATGGAGATGTCTATTAGGGTGGATAAGAGGAATCAAGTAATAGAGAAGGCCAAAGACTCACGGTTTCTGCGAGGCCAGCGTTTTCAAAGTGGGCTTAAAAATGAATCAGCCGAAACTCCTTTCACATGGATCACTCATGTGGCTGAGCCCAGTAAAAGCATGGACACCTCTTCAATACACACTCGGGACTCCAGAAACGAGTTGAGACGAAAACGGCAGACTCAAAAGTGGCAAGCAATATGACAGGAACAGCGTCATCGTGTCCAGGGGACAAACCCAGCAACTTTCAGATGCTGAATTAACTTGTCGGCAAGAGCTTGGTTTGTGTTTCAAATGTGCAGATAAATTCGGACCTAATCACATCTGCAAAAATAAAAATCTGCAAGTGATGTTGCTAGAGCTAGAGTCCGAGAAGGGAACCAAAGGCCATGAACCAATGTGCACTAAAGATAGTGAAGAGGCCAAAGAAGATGAAACTTGAATGGAGTTATCACTAAACTCCATAGTTGGGTTTGGAGGAAATCACACTATGAAGGTACGTGGGAGACTAGAGGAAGCCGAGATTGTGATTTTGATTGATAGTAGGGCTACCCACAACTTCATAGCTGAGGAATTAGTCACCAAAATCAAAATTCCAGTGGAAGACATTGCCATATACTCTATCACTGTTGGGGATGGGTTTAGTATTAAAGGAAAGCAACGCTGTAATGACCTCAAGTTACAGGTGCAAGGCCTAGACATTATTCAAACTTTCTACCCCTTTCTACTCAGTGGCGTGGATGCTGTACTAGGAATTGAATGATTAAAATCTTTAGAAGTGAAGGTTAACTGGGGGCAACTGACCATGAAGATTGGTAAGAAAGGAAACAAGGTGTGTTTACAAGGTGATCCTGCTCTAACCAAGGCCTTGGTTTCCCTTAAGTCATTTATTCAATCCGTCCAGAAGAGAGGGGAGGGGTACATGATCGAATATAATAGGATGAATATTAAGGAAACAACAACTGAAACTATACAATTGGCACCTGAAATTCAGACTCTCCTGGACCAATTCTCTATAGTTTGTCGACCTTTTGAAGGGTTACCACCAATTCTTTCTCATGATCATACAATAGCAACCAAACCAGGAGAACAACCTCCTAACATACAGCCGTATCGGTACCCTCATGTTCAAAAAAATGAAATTGAGAAGATGGTGAAAGATATGTTGAGAGTAGGTATCATCCAGCCCAGTCAAAGTCCTTATTCAAGTCTAGTTTTGTTGGTTAAGAAAAAAGATGGAAGTTGGAGATTCTGTGTGGACTATAGAGCCTTGAACAAAATCACGGTGCTTGACAAGTTTCCCATACCGGCTATAGATGAGTTGTTGGATGAGTTAAAAGGAGCCACCATGTTCACCAAGCTGGATTTGAAGTCTGGATACCATCAGATCAAAATCATGGCTGGAGATGAACATAAAACAGCATTTAGAACCCACGAGGGACATTATAAATTCAAGGTAATACCCTTTGGTTTAACCAATGCTCCTTTCACATTCCAATCTTTAATGAATGAGATATTCCGAGAGCATTTTCGGAAATTTGTACTTGTATTTTTTGATGACATACTTATTTATAGCCATGATTTAACATCTCACTTGAAACATTTGAAAGCTGTTTTGTCTATCCTGAAAGAGAACCAGCTAGTGATCAACCTTAAGAAGTGCACTTTTGCCCTACCAAAAATTGAATATCTTGGGCATTTCATTTCCAAGGAGGGAGTGCAAGCGGATCCCAACAAAATTGAGAGTATGGTGCAGTGGCCTAAACCCAAGAATGTGAAATCCTTAAGAGGGTTCCTAGGGTTGACAGGGTATTATAGAAGATTTGTCAAGAATTATGAAAAAATCGCTAGTCCTCTCACTAATTTACTTAAGAAAGACGCCTTTAAATGGACCCCAAAAGCTGAAGAAGCCTTCCAAAATCTCAAGACAGCCATGACTTCTCTTCCAGTACTGGCTATGCCTGATTTTTCCATCCCGTTTGAGTTGGAAACAGATGCTTCCGGGTCTGGAATACAAGCAGTGCTGATGCAGAATGGTCGTCCAATGGCATATTTCAGCCAAAAGCTCTCTAACCGCGCTCAACAATGTTCCATTTATGAGAGGGAACTTATGGCAATTGTTATGGCGGTCAAGAAATGGCGACACTACGTATGGGGGGGAGAGATTTTTCATCCGGACAGATCAGAAAGCTTTAAAGTTTCTGCTGGAACAGAGAATTGTAGAAGAAAGTCAACAACACTGGATCACTAAACTAATGGGGTTCAAGTTTGAAATAACTTACAAGCCGGGCAAGGAAAATCGTGCAGCGGATGCACTTTCAAGGAAAGAAGAAAATCTGGAGATACATGGTTTTTCTTTGTGGCAGCAAGGTGACCTTGAAGAATGGGAGAAGGAAGTACATGCCAACCCCAAGTTAAATGATATACTGCAAAAAGTCATTACCAAGCAAGGAAATTTGGAGGGATATAGCCTTGTGAAGGGTTGTCTACACTATAAAGGACAATTGGTGCTACTAAAGAAGTCTACCAGGATTCAATTGCTCATGAAGGAATTTCATGATTCACCAACCGGAGGCCATTCGAGTTATTTGCGCACTTACAAGAGGCTCTCTACTGTTGTATATTGGGAAGGCATGAAAAAAGATATCCAACACTATGTGTCACAGTGCGACGTGTGCCAAAAGAACAAATATCAAGCATTAACTCCAGCTGGGCTGTTACAACCCTTGCCAATTCCTCAACAAATTTGGGAAGATATTAGCATGAATTTCATTACAAGACTTCCAAAATCCAAAAGACATGACGTTATACTTGTTGTTGATAGGTTGACAAAATATGCCCACTTCTTGGCTTTGACCCACCCATTTACAGCAAAAGAAGTTGCTGAAAGATTCATTAATGACATTGTTAAATTGTATGGGTTTTCAAAAACAATTGTGTCAGATAGGGATGGGGTGTTTGTAAGTCAGTTTTAGAAGGAATTATTTAAGCAAGCAGGCACTCAGATTTGTCTTAGCTCTACTTACCACCCGGAATCTGATGGCCAAACCGAAGTCTTGAACAGGAGCTTAGAAACTTATCTGCATTGTTTCACCAGTGAGAAACCAACCCAGTGGGCTCAATGGTTACCTTGGGCTAAGTATTGGTACAACACATCTCATCATGGGGCTGCTGGAATGACACCCTTTAAGGCAGTGTACGGACGGGACCCTCCTACTTTTTTAAGATGAATGGGGAACCATCAGGCATTAAAGCTGTCAATGAACAGATTCAATCCCGAAATTCCATTATTGCCATTTTAAGGGAAAACCTCACTGTGGCGCAAGAAAGAATGAAGAAGCAAGCTGACAAACATAGGCGAGAGGTATAGCTGGACATTGGAGATTTAGTTTATGTCAAAATCAGACCCTACAAGCTGAAATCTTTAGCTAAAAGACTTAATGAGAAACTCAGCCCTCGTTTTTATGGACCCTTCAAGATCATAGAATAGATTGGAATGGTCGCATACAAGCTGGAACTTCCTTCCACAGCTCGCATTCACCCTGTCTTCCACATTTCTCAACTCAAAAAATCAGTTTGTTCAGCTATTGTCACTCCTACTATACCACCAGCACTTTCTGCAGAATTGGAGTTACAGGTACAACCTCCAGACATATGCAAGGTTCGGAAACTTATGATAGGCCAGCTGAAGGTTTTAGTGAAATGGAGAGATTTACCCGAGTTTGAGAATTCATGGGAGATAGCTGACACCATTTCTCTCCAATTTCCAGATATTCCCCTTGAGGACAAGGTGAGACTCTTAGAGGCGAGAAATGATGTGACCGTGAGATATGGTCAGACTTATAAGAGGAGATCAAGGGGGCAGTTGGGTGTAGAAAGGAAATACCCATTAGGTTAGGATTAATATCTTGAGGGTCCAGAAAAGAAGGATTATGCCATGATGTTTTGGTAGGGTGGCTTAGATTTAGTCTCGATATTGAAGTCACCTTTTTGCTTGCTTTATTTGGCTGTATTATTTTTGTTGGCACTCAAGGATGTTTTAGAGAAGTCAGACAGAAGCGAGGAGAGTGCTGGTCTCTCGAACACCAGTGAGAGACCTTGTTGTTGTTGTTGTTGTGTACTTTCATTTGGTTTGTAATTTCAGTTATAGGGAATAAGGTTTTGGCTAGAATCAGCGAGTTTCTCTTTGTAACACTGATTCAGTTCATATGCATTAATATCAAAACCTCAAAATTTTTCTCATTTCTTTCTATTTGCATTAAAAGCTTGGTTCTATTAGTTACTTTAGAGCAGAGCTCTATCATAGTCCCTCATAACCACTAATTTCCAAAGCTTGTAAATTAGAAGGCAAACCACATTGAGGCAATGATTCTAAGTTTGGAAGAGTTCCTAGATACAAATGTTGAAGGTTGGCAAGGGAATCAATGTGTACTTCTAACATTGATCTAAATTTTTTGCAACTTGTGATCAAAAATAATTTTAAGGCAAGAGCAGACCCCCTAGCATATGTAAAGGTCTCCAAATTTTGACAATTCATAATTTGAAGGTATGTAAGCTTGGGAAAACAACCTAATGGAAAGGATGCCAAGGAATGACAGCTATTCCAAATCCTCAAGTGATGTGCAGTTTTGTAAAGATTCTTGAGGTGCGAACTCTAATTTCTCACAACTACCAATTACAAGACATTGTAAAGAAGCGGGCAAACCTTCAATTGGAAAGGAGATGATTGATGGGATATCATGCAGAGATAACTCTACAAGAAAATAGCTACCCATTATCATTCCTGGCAAAGATCGCAAGCAATCACACTTCCCAATTGTTATGGATTTCAAAGAGTCCAAAGAATAATCATCAAGAGCTCCCAATAACCCTTGCTTCCCTTTATAAATTTCTAATTCTTCAATAGATGCAATCCAATGCAAAGTTGTTGATTTTGCCTTCAACCGTTTGCAATTTGAAACAGAAACCTTTGTCAGTGATGGAAGGTTACTAGGCAAGTCTCCTTTCAACATAGGACAATCATATAAACTCAAAAGTTTGAGATGAGGAAAAGAAAAATTTGGCACCTTCACCATCAAACAATATCCATTCCTCCCAAACAAGCATTTCTCGAAATTCTAAAATCTCCAAGGATGGAAATGGTTGAAAGGAAGAGAACTCTACATTGCTACAATAGAACTCATGTCCAATTCTTTGTACTAATTCCATTCTTTCAATAACAAGCTCTTTGAGAGAAGGTAAATGTCCAAATGATGGGAGCGAAATGCTATACTTGCAATCACTCACTGATAAATATGTAAATATTCTTGAATGAAGAATCTCCCACCCAATCTGGAAAGATTGTGCCACCATAATGGTTGATGGTCAATCTTTGTAAATTTGTTGAAGGTTTGTAGCATGTTAAGTACATTTTTTACGATTTGTGAATCTTGAGCATCACAATTCCATTTCAACACTAACTCCTCAATCTTGTCTCTCCTCTTCAAATTTGCCTCCAAAGCATCCATTGAATCAACAACATTTTCTAGTTTTGAAAGGGAAAGTTTTCCTTGTAGACAGGGAGTTTTTTTAACTCTTCAATCCCTAATCCAGTCAGTTGTTGGCCTACCATAAAGCTACTCAAACTTTGAAGATTTTCTAGTTTTGTAATTTGTCTAGGCATCTCCTTTAAAGTGGTGCCACTACTGTCTAAGTGACGTAGACTAATAAGCCTTTCTATCTTTCCTGGCAATTCCTTAAAACACCTACAATTTGACAAAAGCAATGTCTGCAAATTGTAAAGTGTAAAGACGGCATCAGGCAATCTTTCAATTCAACTGTGAGAAAGGTCCAGATATCGCAAATGTTGCAAATTACCAATTGAATCAGGCAGCTCATTGACATTGTGATAGCCAAATAAAGATAGTACTCTTAAACATTTTAGTTTTGGCAAAAAATCTCGTGGTACCTTTCGGGTCAATGAACAATGTGTCATCTTCCCATCGTATATAGATTGGGGTAAAAAAGTCCTCAAACAATTTAATTGATAGAAGTTCTCAAACCTTTTAGAGCCATCATACACTTGCATAGGATATGATAAATGACGAAGAGTAGATTTTGAAATTTTTTGGCCTTCAAACCATAGGCAACTCTTTCCAGATACAACTTTGGCTAAATCATTGATGAGATCATGCATGACAAACTTTTTTGGATCACCACCATCTTGCTGAAAGAATGACCTACACAATAATTCATTAAAGTAGTCATCTGCTTCCATTTCAAATGTCTTCTCCCCATGGGATTGTGGTGTATAAAGCCTTCTGCATCCATAACAAGAGCAATTTCTTTTTCTCCAACAACATATCTTTAGGGAAGACTGAGCAATAAGCAAAACATTTTTTCAAATGCGATGGAAGATAGATATAGCTCAAATGCAAAGCGGGCAAAACATCATCATCTGGTATGTCCCACTGGTTGCTATTGAAAATTTTATTCCATTCCTTTACATCCACTTTTGAACGTAAAAGACCTCCAATTGTTTTAGCAGCGATTGGTAGGCCACCACATTTTCTTGCAATTTTCTTACCGATTACTCCTAGCTCTGGATATCTATTTGGATCTTCATTTGCAAATGCATGCTTGGAGAGTAAAAGCCAACAATTATCATCTGAGAGACAACGCAACTCATGCGCGGGAAAGGTTTGCATGATTTCAACAATTCTTTTTGTCGAGTTGTTACGATGATTTTGCTTCCCCTTCTTCCACCGTGAAATGGGGTTACAAGGTCATCCCAATGACTATATTTCTTATTCCACAAATCAACCAACACAATCAAAAACTTCTTATTCCTTAAGCTATTTTTCAATTTAACACGAAGGAAGTCTAGATTTTTGCTATCGTAGACTTTTGAAGTGATGGACTCAAGAAGATTCTTTGTCACCTTCGAAACACTAAAATCATCCAAAACACATGCCCATGCCTTCAAATCAAAATGCCCCAGCACCTTCTCATCATTGTAAAGGAGCTGAGCAAGGGTGGTTTTACCCAACCCTCCCATTCCCCATATAGTGATCACTTCTATGTCATTACCCTTTGGATCTTCATCACACAGAAGCATTTTCATTAGCTTCTCCTTATCATCCTCTCTACCAACCACATCGGATTCATTTACCAATGAAGTTGAAGGTGTTTTATGCACTCTCAAGCTAACACTTTGCAAACCAAGGATATCCTTCTGTTTGGCAAAGTTTTCAAGCCTTCGGCATGTTGCTTCTAGCTTGGAGTTCATCCTCCAATTAAATTCACCAAAAGAAGAAGAAAAGAAGGATCGCACCTTGTTAGCGACGTTTTGAGGATCTTTTTCAACCTTGGATCTGAGAGACTCAGTGTTGATCTCATCCAGTAAATCCTCAGCATTATAGACAGCATCTATCAACTCTTCAAGCCATTCCTTTACTGCATGGTTGGTGATCATCTTCTGCTCTGCATCATTGAGGACAGCATCGAGCATCAACAGAGTAATCTTCATCTCATCCATGAGAGAGACTTTGAGATTTCTGTTGGTCATGAAATCTCGAAGCTCGCTTGAGGTGATCCTATCCAGTAAGGTCTGGACAGAAGCAGAGAGCAAAGCTTGTCCCACAGCTGCTGCAGCCATGTCTTGTTTTGTTTCAGAACTCAAAGTGATTGAGAGAGAAGAGAGTTTGATAGGAAGCAATGGAGTGAGAAGCCGTTTTTAGATTGATTAAGAGAAGAGAACACTTGAAGACGAAGTTAAATGAATTCCTTACATTTCAGTAAAAGACAAGAGAGGGTAATTGCAATGAAGATAAGAAGGACGTGTACTCAACATGGTAGGCCATCCCCAGCAACATCCCTGTTCAATCTACGCGACAAACACACAATCATTCATTCCAATGACCTTTCGGCGGCATGCTTCTCCAGAAAATAATGGCAGGGATGATTATGACATTCACTTGTACCACAAGACTAAAATAAACCTGAGACATTAATGCATGAGAATTTACAATTATTAATTTTCTTTTATAATTGAATTGTATATTTTCTCTCGTCACAAATTTAATGAACTTTAAATAATTTATTATGATAATATTTAATTAAATAATTTAAAAAATTTGTTTGAGATCGATGAAATTTACAGAAAAATAAACATTAATTAATATTAACTAAGTTATCTCTAATTATATTAAATATCTATTTCATTAAATTTTTTTACGCATGTGTTTGAGATAATGTCTTAGCCAACTTGTGTATTTATTTTGTAAAAAAATTAATAAATAAATAATTTTACATTATGAATATAAAAGTAAAAAAATAGATGCATGAATTTTTTGAGATTTTAAATATTTTTAAGTAACATATATATGTAAGGAGGAGTATTTTAATCTAACAAATATAACTTAATGATTAACTAATAATTTGAATGAATAGAAATAAAACTTTTAAAGCAGGAGAGAGGTTTGTGTTTTGTAATTATTAATTCAATGGGATGTTTAATGTTTATATAGGTTTTTAAAATAGAAGTGAGATATCTGTAATTAACGTAAAATATACAGGACATAAATGCATTAATTCTATATATTATGGTCCAGTTTATATACATATATCAATTGTCTAGATGTTATAAACTTGTGTAAGAAGGGGGAAAAGACGCTTTAATATTGCATCTGTTAGATGTTTAATATGGAAAAGTGAGAAGTTAAGGCACTGAGAGAGGGCAAGTTACAGTTTGTTTGTATTATGTTATTCACGTTTAGCCCCCAGCACTTTATTTGAAATAAAACCATCAATTTATTTCTGAAAAAAAAAATTGAATCAACAAGGCTTTCTTATTAATATTTACACAAAACATGCTTTACTCCATCATGTTCTCTATCCACACATTGAGTTTTTGGGCAACAAGCATCACTTAGCATATTGGATAACGAACAAAAATCATAGAGAATACATATAAACTATTAAAGAGAACATTAGGGGAAACTCCAACACAAGCTCCTAAATAAAAGGGAGAATGGCAATAAAGCCTGAAAATAATGAATTTATTATCGCTAGCTTCCTAATTAATTTTTCTAAAAATAAATTACTAATATTAATTTAAACGTACATTTTGTAAATTTAAAAGTTTTAATTACAAATAAAACATTTAAATTATAAATATAACTCATTAATTACAATTGAGATGATATTTTTAATTTTTTAAATTAATATCTATAACCTACTTTGCAAAATTTTTGTCAAAGATCTAATTATTATAGATTCTTTATATATTGAAATTTTATTACCATCCTCCCAAATAAAAACGGCACGGCTGTCACTCTTGATTGTTGACGAGAGTAAAGTTGGCAAAACTTATTAAAGCAAAGGCATCTCTCTCTCTCTCTCTCTCTCTCACACACACACAGAGATGCATTTTAAAGTCAATATGAGAATTTACTTTCTTAAAAATTCGTCGTCCATGAAATAATGTAATATCTATCACACCAACATTTTATTTTGATAACAAATAACATTAGCCTATTAAAATCTATTATAATTTAAGAGATTTAATTGATATTAATTTTTTATAAAGATTGTCAATTGTAATTTTCTAAGTCATCTTATATAATTTTTGAGATTATTTTCTATAAATTTTTCAATCAATTAATAATCAAATTAACATATATTTAATGGAGGGGCAATATTGTTAACCAAAGAATTGTTTATGGGATATTATATCACTCTTTGCTACAAAGTGTCTAGCACTTTTGAAAAAAATTAGAGATAGTATAGTTCTTTAATCTTAAAACTAATGTCACTTTTACTACACACATGCATCACATGACTATCCCATATGGTACATTGTATTCCAAGACGGATCACATGCAGTGATAATGTTCTTTTGTTGTTATCATTTCGAATAAAACGAACTTTATTATTATATTCAAGAGTTGGTATCCAAACCATAAGCTACTAAGGACCCATTTGGATTCAGCTTTTGGAAATGTAGAATTACTTTTGCAGATCGCCTGGACAAATAGTTTAGTTAAAATATACATATAATGAAAGTTAATTTGGAGGAAGTTAAATAATCTAATCCATTCAACAACACAAAATATACCAGCATTTGCATTTGAAAGTAAGAGTTGGAGGATTGATGAGGAGGTTAAAAAATTGGTGAGAATTTTAGGAAAAGATCCTTGCAGGGGTTTAATTTCATGTAAGGGCAAATAGAATCTAGAAATATATTACAAGACCAAATGATTGAATTGAAAATATAATTGATGGAAAATAACTAAAATGCCTTTCATTTACTTCAAAAAAACTTCCACTTTGCTAGGCCTCACTACCAGTTGCTAGGCGATTGTTGTGCTGGCAGTTGAACCACCACTGTAGCCATTGTTTGCACTCCAGTGCTAGCCATCGGAGGAAAAAATTCTCCTAAGTAGCCAAAGATATTTGAACCTATGACTTATTGATTCACCAAAAAGTTTTATAACAATTTAATGATACTTCTTGATTATATAATGCAAAATCTTATAAATAATATAAATTAAGTTCTCAAAAGTGAGTTAAGATTATGGGTCTCATATATTTGCCAATTATAGATGAGTTAAGGGCAAAAAATATCCATCATGTACTACATTATGGTGCAATTTTTCCTAAAGCCGTAAAAAATATGAAAAAAAATCACCAATCTAAAATAAAGACATGTGTTAGCAAATATTGACCATGAATGTAAAAATGAAATTGAAATTTTATTTGACCTCATGTATAAATAAGTAATACATGTGTTCATATTTGTCTTAACTAGCAAGAACCCTAAACACAATGTTTTATTTATCACATTCTACAGCTAGGAAGAGAGGAGGGGGGGTTGAACTAATTTGGATAGAAGAGAAAAGAGAGTTAGGAGTACATTCGTGATCAATGCTTGCTAACGAGTATGTTTGTTACAAATTGGGGATTTTTATATTGTTTTTAGGGTGATGGATAAAATTGCACCATAATTTACTACTTAATATATATTTTTGCTTGTAACTCATTTACACGCGGCATAGCATGTAAGATCTATCATTTTAACAAACGTCTATTTGAGATTTTTCCACCAATTTTTAGAGTTGATAAGTGAAATTGCACCATACTTGAGTTAATTAAGGATGCCAGTGGCTCCTTACAAAGTATTTTATGGATATCTGTGTGTTTTAACCCTTGTTAAAATCCTAATTTAACTTATCATTTTTCCTAACACATGTTTGTTAATTTATTAGTGCAACTTGTTAGCCATACCTACTACCTAATCAATCTTGTTCACTTGTTAAAATATAAAATGGACTTTTTAGAATCTTAACTTATTAATATAATTCTTGGCTAGAATTAAAATTTTCTTGGTGTGTTTTAATTAATGAGGACTTTGATTGAACCAAATTTCTCATTTGAATATGTAAAAATTTATGAATTTTAATTTGATTCAAATCCAAATCTATTTTAAATTATATTTTTTTTTGTAATTTTAAGTTCCATTTGCACCTTGTTATTTGAAATTGTAATCACTTTGAATATCTTATTCTCTTCTCATTTTCACTATTGATACTTATATGACTCTTATATCTTTTCTCATTTGTTGTCGATTAAAAAATATAAATAAATTTTTATTTTTTATTTTTATTTGAATCTCAATTTATCTCTCTTTTTATTTAAAATTTTTTAAACTATTTAAATAAAAAATTTTAAATATATGGATTTCAATCGTTAGATTTGAAATGCAAATCTTTGTATTAACTCTTCATCTCTGTGTTCCTAGATTCTCGTGCCATAGGTGGATGAGGGTTTCGATATGCCCTTGTTGAAGACGATGAACGATGACTTTGATCTCCTTAACGATGGCCCTAGCCTTAAGGGTGTATTTGGACGGGGGGAGGAGCTCTCTTAGTTAGGTGGAGGGGAGGGGAAATTTTTAAAATTTTCCCTCCCCTCTCCTCCAAAACCTCCCCCCTGTCAAATTAGGAGGGAGCCCCTCTCTCTCTACTTCTCCTCCTTCGAACCAAAGAGACCTTAAATGTTGGAGAGAAGGAGATCGGCAAGTACGGCTTGAAGAAAAAAGCTCCTCGAGAAAGGTGAAGGCTGGGACACGCCTGAAATGGGTGACGAAGTTAAAGGTACTCAATTTCATTTCTGTTGTGGAAATTGTGTGCTTGGTTACTCATATTCTGGCTTTGTTCTTATTTAAATTTCTAGTTTGTCATTGTTGGTAGAAACTACACTGCTCATACCACGGAATTCGACAAAGCCGTTCCAAAGGTATCTTGCTCTCCATTTTTGTTTGGTTCCATGGGAAAATCCTGGAACTAGGATACTATGTGATATTTTTTGTTTGCTCTCCATTTTTTTGTTTTGGTTCTAATATTTAACCTTATTTGTTAGGTGATTTGTGAACTTGACAAGTATTTGTTGTGTTTTTATGATTCTCACCCAAAGATGATGTGTTGAATGTGAAAGTCTCTCTCTCTCTCTCTCTCTCTCTCTCTCTCTCTCTCTCTCTCTCTCTCTCTCCTCTCTCTCTCTCTCTCTCTCTCTCTCTCTCTCTCTCTCTCTCTCTCCCTTTTAAGATATTAACTAAATTTTACCTCTATGCTTAAAAATATACAAGTGTTTGTTGAAACATTGAACACTCGTATAGTCGTATATTGATATATTCATATTTGTATTCTGAAATTGTGGAATAATGGATATATTTTTCACATATATGTGAGGGTATTATTTCTCTAACTTTATTATTTATTTAAACATATCATAATTAATTGTTATTGTTAATTTTACAATTTGACAAGTTTAGCTAGAATTTTAATAAATTGAATACATGTTTATAAACTGGGGGTTAGAAAATTTATGATGGATCTACGTGAGTATATTATCTATTTTTTACACTTTATTCCCAGTTTATAAAAGAAACTTATCAAATCCTTAAACTTTTAAATCTCCAAATTTCGTAGGCAAAAAAAAAAAATCTCCAAATATGCAATTGATTTTGATTGATTGTTAATAAGTAAAATTAATGAAATCACGAGTTGAATTAAAAGGTTTAATGAGTTTCTTTTTTTTTAATTGCTCATAAGTATTTTTTTATTGAAGAGGCAATTATATTTAAAGTATAGTCAGGTATTAAATATATATACCTATGTAACACCCAAAGATTTATTGATAAAATATTCATAATAATTTACAAAAATGAAACCTTCCCACCTTATTTTCATAGACATTTTATTTTCAAAAAGAAAAAAAAGATCCCAAAAGGAAGGATACTGAATAATTTTAAATTTTTGTGATATTTGATTGTAAAGAGAAATTAGAATACTATGTATGGCGGGGATGATTAGTCTTCTATGTGGATTATGATATACGATACTAATTAAGATGATTATTTTTTGCATTGTATGTAACGGTATGAGATAATTATTCTTTCATGCAAAATTTTAATGTATGATTTTGCACCCTTAAAATAATTCAAAAAAAATTCTTGCACAATTTCAAGTTTCATGATTTGGCTAAAATTAATCCATCACTGTTTCTTGTATTTTTATTTTTAATCTTTTTGGGTTATTGCAGTATGGGACTAGTCAGACTCAAATTTTCCAATTACTCTTGTAAAATAAACATATCTACAAGGACATATATATTTAGCGCATGAGGATGTGTTTATATATTTTGTTATTTTTTATTCACAAATAAATTTTTATTGAAGGCAATCTTATTTAAGACACAATTAAGCACTAAATGTAAGCCACTCTTTCAGTAGAAATTTAAATGTTAATTCGCTACATTGTGAATGAATAGTCTTTTCCTGTTTATATTTTTAATATAGATATATGCTATTTTCATGTATTATATAAAATCTACTTTTAAATGAAATCTATCTATTTTCATGTAATATTTTTCAATCAAATACGAAATCTATTTTTTTTGATCATATTGAATTCTAAACAAAATTCTCAATCACCCAATCTTTTTTAGTTGTTTCATTTCATCCTATTCTATCCTTTACACATCTATTCAAACACTAATAATATTCACAGGTATGCTGAAAAAGATTGATTTACTTGGAAATGAAAAAAGGAATAAAATAAAATATTGTAGTTACATAAAAAATTTTATGAAACAGCTATTAGGCTTTTCTTGACTGGGCTTGTGTTTCTTGTTTGAGGTAACATTAATGCAGCATGTGTCATAATTTAACGCAAATATTGTTTGCTTTCTTTCTTTCTTTTTTGAGTTTTTAAATCCATGATTTTTGTTTGGGGAAAAACATGAAGTTTTAAGTAGAGCTCAGAGTATAGGTTGATTTATATGTGTTAGCTTGAATAACCGATCATAAAAATTAAATTGAGTTGAAAAAAATTAAACCAAACAAAAATGGTTTTTTTGGCTTGGCCCAAGTAACCCATGGCTTATATGGCTAACCTTGATGGATTAGAGTTGATCCATTTAACTCATTATTTTTTAAAAAAATAAAAATAAAATAAAAATAAAAAATATTGTAGATTTTTGACTTTTTGATAAATTGATGGACATGATTGCTAGCTCAATTCATATAATACAGATTAAAAAAAACGTTGTGATATTATATTGAAACTTATCATCATGTTAATTTAGGTGCATTTTCCTAAGATACATAAAATAAATTAAAAATAAAATAAAATGGGTTAGCGTGTTAACCCTTTTAACCCACTAGCTTTTAAGGGTTGGATTGGGTTAAAATTTTTTCAACTCATATTAAAATGGATGCAACCCAACCCAATTAATATGGGCTAACTCATGTGGTCAAAATTGACCTATATTATTAGCTCTAGTTTTAAAAATTTACCAAAAATACATAAGTTTGAAAAACATTGAAACATGTGATTGGTCACTTTAATTAGGCTTGAGCCTCTTATAACCTGTGGTTCTTTCTCTATTCAAATTTTGGGCCCAAGCTTGATATATGAACAAATAATGTGTTTGAACAAATTTAGGTAATCATGCAAGTCTAACATTGCCGTATTTTCATTAGGTACAAATACTGAGTTTGGGATTGAGCTTGATACCGGTAATATGGCTAAAAGTAATTATAAATAAGTTATCACACAAAACTAAATTTAAAATTCACTTGCAATGAATAGACATATAATTATGTTGGAAAATAAGAACATTGGCAATGTTCAATGAGCCAAGAAACGACTTGAAAGTCTTGGGATGCTATATTCAAGAATTATATTAATCAATTAAGTTTTAGATTCTAAGAAACAAATTAATTTTTTGTGGCTTGCAGACTGAAAAATTATAATTAAAGATGACAAAGTTCATTCATATTTTATTATATTACCATTATTGTAATTTATTTTATTCACCTTATTTGAGAATTGATGTGAAAAACTTTTGGGACCTAGCTTCCCTCCTCCCACCGTGCTCCCATCCATAGATTTAATTTGAATGGTTTAGATTAAATATATTAATTTTAATTTTTATAAATATTAAATAAAAAATTATAATTTTCTTATTAAATTTAATCAACAATCTGGACAATCCAGATTTAACATAGACAGTAACAACAATTATAATAATAATTTAATTGTATTAAGTTTAAAACATCTTGATAGTGTTTATGTGTGAGATAAAATGTGTAGATAAATAAGTTAGCTTGTAAATGAGAGAAGTTGGAAGAGAGAGAATCATCCACCACAAGAATTATCTTGGTTCGGTCTTTTGACCTATATCCAGTCCTCTTGAAAAACACTTGAGAGATTTTCCCACTATAGAAATTCAATTACAATCCCTATAAGTTACATATTGAGCTCACTCACAATTTTAATTTTTTTCTACAAAACTCACCTAAAATTAGGATACACGGTTTTACCCAACTTACCCAAAACTAATAAAACAAATGTAAAAAGTAGTTTATTAGAAATTTCTATTGAAAAAGCTAGGTGGCAAAAGCATTCTAAGCACCCAAATACTCAAATTTGAACAATGATATTTAGAAAGTATACACTTAAGCTCGGATAAATAATAATCTGCTTGCATCTTCAAATTCAATCCTTCATCTCTTTGTAAATCATTCATCAACATCAGTTCTTTTTTATTTTGTCATGTTTAACTTTCCTTCTTTTCTTGGTCCCAACAGCTAATTTCCTCCATAACCATTGTCAATTATTGTTGTTCCCTGATTTTGCAATAAACACAATCAATCAGATTCAGTTTCCAAAAATATCAATTCTCATTTGAAATAATTTTAATATTACTCATTATCATCAAAACTAATAACCAACTATTGTCTAAAAGTCAGAGGTTAGATTCTTAACATATTAGAATTACTAAATTAAACAATTAGGATCATGGAGACTAAATTAATTTTCTCATTTACCTTGAAATACTTGGAAGATGTGTTTGTCATGTAATCTTCAAGAACAAACGTATATCATTGGAAGTCTGCAAACAACATATTATTTAAAGTGGAATACATTAAAAACATGCTTAGTTACAAATTTCAAGACTCTATTTATATGAACATATAAAGGGTTCGTTACTTTCTATCAACTCAAAATTTGCTCTATGTAACACCACACGTCTATTTTTTGACCTGATTTATCAAAATCAAAATATCATATTCATTTTAAGAGGTTGTCTTAATATAAAAAAAATGAGCATATGGGAATTGCAAGTGGCGAATTAATCAATGCAGAGGAATGTCCAGGTAAATTAAAAGAGTGTTCATTAAGACACTAATAATCTCAATAAACTGAACTAAGTATCTAATATTAAATATAGATATCATGCCTTTGTTGTGTTTATTGTTGTTGAGGTAACATAGAAATTGATGAGGAAATTCAATTCTGCCTCGCGACAATAGTGAAGGAAGCAACACACTAGAATCAAGTTTCTGCACAACTGTACAAAAAACGAACATCAATGGAATACTGGTTTTACATTAATAGATTGTCCAGCTAAAGTGGTAGTTATATATATATATATATATATATCTAAAAACATCTGCTTTATGTTCATTTATTTGTGGGATTGATATTACATAAATTAGGAGATAAAGTACTTACAGTCGAATCAGCTTTTTACCTGCCTTCTTCGCTTCTCATATGACTCTGTTTCAAACAGAGCAATTCTAATTGATTTCTTCACCTATTTGAACATGAATTATTAAACCAGAATATCATATTAGATTTGATAACTCTAGGAAGCTTTCAATCACAACAAAGAAAAAAGTGGTTTACTTTCTTTTAACTATAAGTATTACCTGACATGTGATATTTTCAGTAGACACTTGGCCATTGCTTCGCATATTGAAATTTTAAAGTAAGTCATTAAAAAGTTAAGGGCAATATCCAATTAAAAGAAAAACATTCAGTTAAACTTTAAATTTGGCTTTTATAAATAATGTGTGAATATATATATATATAAAACTAAGATATTCTTATTGACTTGAATTTTCATATAATGATTTTATTAAATCAAAAACCTTGGAATTAGTATATTTTATTTTAAAATACAATAAACCTCAACCATACCAAGATTATCTTTTACCAAAATAAATCTGAAAAAAGAACTCATGATAAAGTGTGTTGTCTGTCTCTACACACACACACATTTATCATTAATTAATTATGAATTTCAAGAAGATGAAGAAAAGATTAATTAGTTTCTTACCAGCTCTTGGTGCTGAAAGCTGAGCAATTTTTGTGAACTCCTTTCAAATTTTCTAACACAATAATATAAAAATAAAGAATCAGATCCATTGAAATGCTTTTACATTTTTTTATAAAAATTATTAAACATTAAAAATATAGACCTGTACTTAGCCTCAACAACGTGTGGGTTAACTTTTTGCCCTCCGTCCCTGCATATCATATTTGTCTCTTTTTGACTGCTTCCTCATCTTCTTTAACCTAATTTATCAAAACAATAAATCTTATAAAATCAGAAATTAAAGCTACTTAACATACATACGTACATGTATTAGAACTCACATCTCATTACATATATATATGCATCGGGTTCAAAAATATCTAATCAAGCACAGATATTAAATATGCTACAACGAGTCAACTAATTAGATATGGCTCTAAATCTGTTCAACTTTTACAATTAACTCATATCACTAGTGACTTGATAATTAATTGACCATTTCAAACGAAAAATGATGCCATCTATAATTCTCTTTCATTCCTCAGATGTGCACAAGTAGTATAACAAACATTAGCAACAGTGATATTATTATTATTGTTATTATTTATATTTATTTTGATGAGAAAGTATAGTACTCTAAATTAAACCACAAGTTTCACAGGGTTATAAGTTTTTCGAGAAAATAAAAATTGAAGAAGCATTGGTGGTCTTGGCTAAGAAATCTTACAACTTGAGGTATATATGATGTAAGTAAGATGTTTCCTATAATTAATATTTTATGAAGGGAAGACCAAAATAAAAATTATGAAGGGAAGACCAAAAATTTATGTGTGTAGTGGAAATGGGAAAAAAAGGAAAAACTATTTGCGGGAAAATAAAACAATATTGAAGAGTTTGATTGTTTTGGAATTAGAGAGCTCACCTTTTGACGCAATGCCGCACCGTATGAAGGATCATAGTACTTCATCATTAATTATTACGGTTGGAATATGAGAGATGCCAGACAAGGGTTTTCCTCCTTCAAAATTATATCTTTCTTCTAATTTAGGACACTCGCTGATATATAGCTTAAGAAGAGAGGGTGGCAGCGCATCTTCTGGCAAGGGTTCAAGGTTTGGACAATTCCAGATGTAGAGATTTTCGAGAGAAGTAAGGTGCTGAAGCCATTTTCTATCAAACCGTTTAAGATTAAAGAAATCAAATGTGGAGATATTCATAAGAGAGTTGGGCAGTAATTGATTGTTTAGTAAATTATGGAGTATAGTTTCACTTCCATCACCTCCAACCCGCAATGTTGAGAGAGAAGTCAGCCGTTGAAAACCCCAATCTTCAATTGGTATACAAGATAGTCCCTCACAGTCATTAATTTCCAAAGATCGTAAATTAGAAGGCAAACCACATTGAGGCAATGATTCCAAATTTGGAAGACTACTTAAATAAAAATGTTGAAGGTTGGCAAGGGAATCAATGTGTACTTCTAACATTGATCTAAGTTTTTTGCAACTTCCAATCTCAAAATATTCTAAGGAAAGAGTAGAACCCCAACATATGTAAAGGTCTCCAAATTATGACAATTGTTAATGTCAAGGCTTTTAAGCTTGGGAGAACAACCTAATGGGAAGGATGCCAACGAATGACAACTATTCCAAATCCTCAAGTTTTCAAGTGATGTGCAGTTTTGTAAAGATTCCTGAGGTGTGAACTCTAATTTCTCACAACTACCAATTGCAAGACATTGTAAAGAAGCGGGCAAACCTTCAATTGGAAAGGACATGACTGATGGAATATCGTAGAGAAACAACTCTACAAGAACGTGGCTATCTATTATCATTCTTGGAAATGACCGCAAGTAATCACACTTCTCAATTGTTATGGATTTCAAAGAGTCCAGAGAATAATCATCAAGAGCTCCCAATAACCCCTGTTCCCCTTGCCGAATGTTTAATTCTTCAATAGATGCAATCCAATGCAAAGCTGTTGATTTTGCATCCAACCGTTTGCAATTGGAAATAGAAACTTTTGTCAATGATGGAAGGTTATGAGGCACGTCTCCTTTCAACATAGGACAATCAAATAAACTCAAAAGTTTGAGATGAGGAAAAGGAAATTTGGCACCTTCACCATCAAACAATATCCATTCCCCCCAAACAGGCATATTTTCAAATTTTAGAATTTCCAAGGATGGAAATGGTTGAAACGAAGAGGACTCTGCATTCCCGCAATAGAACTCACGTCCAACTGTCTGTACCAATGCCATTCGTTTAATAACAAGCTCCTTAAGAGAAGGTAATTGTCCAAATGACGGGAGGGAAAAGCAATACTTGCAATCACTAACTGATAAATATGCAATATTCTTGAATGAAGAATCTCCCACCCAATCCGGAAAGTTAGTGCCACCATACCAGTTGATGGTCAAACTCTGTAAATTTATTGAAGGCTGTAGCAATGTCTGCAAATTGTAAAGTGTAAAGACGGCATTAGGCAATCTTTCAATTAAACTGTGAGAAAGGTCCAGATATCGCAAATGCTGCAAATTACCAATTGAATCAGGTAGCTCATTGACATTTCATAGCCAAACAAAGATAGTACTCTTAAACATTTTAGTTTTGGCAACAAATCCCGTGGTACCTTTCTGGTCAATGAACAATCTGTCATGCACTCGTCTATAGATTGGGGTAAAAAAGTCCTCAAACAATTTAATTGATAAAAGTTCTCAAACCTTTTAGAGCCATCAAACCCTTGCCTAGGATATGATAAATGACGAAGAGTAGGTTTGAAAATTTTTGGCCTTCAAACCATAGGCAAGTCTTTCCAGATACAACTTGGGCTAAATCATTGATGAGATCATGCATAACAAACTTTTTTGGATCACCACCATCTTGCTGAAAGAATGACCTACCCAATAATTCATTAAAGTAGTCATTTGCTTCCATTTCAAATGTCTTCTCCCCATGGGATTGTTGGTGTACAAAGCCTTTTGCCATCCATAGCAAGGCCAATTTCTTTTTCTCGAACAACATATCTTTAGGGAAGATTGAGCAATAAGCAAAGCATTTCTTCAAATGTGATGGAAGATAGAGATAACTCAGATGCAAAGCTGGCATAACACCATCATTTGGTATGTCCCATTGGTTGCTATTTAGAATTATATTCCATTTCTTTTCATCCACTTTTGAACGCAAAAGACCTCCAATTGTTTTAGCAGCAATTGGTAGGCCACCACATTTTCTTGCAATTTTCTTACCGATTGCTCCTAGCTCTGGATATTTGTTTGGATCTTCATTTGCAAATGCATGCTTGGAGAGTAAAAGCCAACAATTATCATCTGAGAGACAACGCAACTCATGCGCAGGAAAGGTATGTGTGATTTCAGCAATTCTTTTTTGACGAGTTATTACGATGATTCTGCTTCCCCTTCTTCCACTGTGAAATGAGGTTACAAGGTCATCCCAATGGCTATATTTCTCATTCCACAAATCATCCAACACAATCAAAAACTTTTTATTCCTCAAGCTATTTTTTAATTCAACACGAAGGAAGTCTAGATTTTTGCTATCGTAGACTTTTGAAGTGATGGACTCAAGAAGATTCTTTGTCACCTCCAAAACACTAAAATCATCTGAAACACATGCCCATGCCTTCAAATCGAAATGCCCCAGCACCTTCTCATCATTGTAAAGGAGCTGAGCAAGGGTGCTTTTACCCACCCTCCCACTCCCCATATAGTGATCACTCCTATGTCATTACCCTTTGGATCTTCATCACACAGAAGCATTTTCATTAGCTTCTCCTTATCATCCTCTCTACCAACCACATCGGATTCATTTACCAATGAAGTTGAAGGTGTTTTATGCACTCTCAAGCTAACACTTTGCAAACCAAGGATATCCTTCTGTTTGGCAAAGTTTTCAAGCCTTCGGCATGTTGCTTCTAGCTTGGAGTTCATCCTCCTATTAAATTCACCAAAAGAAGAAAAGAAGGATCGCACCTTGTTAGCGACGTTTTGAGAATCTTTTTCAATCTTGGATCTGAGAGACTCAGTGTTGATCTCATCAAGTAAATCCTCAACATCATAGACAGCATCTTTCAACTCTTCAGCCACTCCTTGATTGCATGATTGGTGATCATCTTCTGCTCTGCATCATGGAGGACAGCATCGAGCATCAAACACAGTAATCTTCATCTTGTCCATGAGAGAGACATTCAGCTTTCTGTTGTTCATGAAATCTCGAAACTCGCTTGAGGTGATCCCATCCAGTAAGTTCGGCACAGAAGCAGAGAGCAAAGTTGTCCCCCAGCTGCCGCAGCCATGCCCTGTTCTGTTTTCAGAACTCAAAGTGATTGAGAGGAAGAAAGTTTGATAGGAAGAGATAGAGTGAAGCTGGTTAGATTGATGGAGAGAACACTTAAAAAAAGGAGGTTAAATGACTTTTGGACTTCTTTGTGCCTCGGAATGTGCTGGGAAACATCGAGGAAGAGAGATATAATTACGTGAATGCCATATATTTCGCAAAAGA